>NC_133653.1:25703921-26001036 GCF_009905375.1 Apium graveolens
TCTCAAAATCTCTTATAAACTCTCTCAAAGACATTATCATCTTGAGTCTCTCCTTTTTACTAAGGGCATCAGCCACCACATTGGCTTTCCCCGAATGATAAAGAATCTCATAATCGTAATCCTTGATTAGCTCTAACCACCTCATTTGGCACATGTTGAGCTCTTTCTGTGTGAAAATGCACTAGAGCACTTATGGCTTGTGTAAATCTCGTACTTCTCTCCATACAAGTAGTGCCTCCAATATTTAGGGCAAAACTATTGCCACGAGCCCAAGCTCATGGGCGGGGATATCGAATTTTATATTCCCTTAATTGTTTTGATGCGTACGCGATTACCTTGTTGTGCTGTATAAGAAGCACCCTAATTCCTTATGCGAAGCATCACTACACATCACAAAATCTCCTTTTCCATCCGGCAACGCCATCATAGGGGTCGTCACCAATCTTGCTTCACTTCTTGAAAGTTGTTCTCGTATTTCTCTGTCCATTCAAACTTCTCAGTCTTACGAGTAAGCCGCGTTAAAGGGGGCTACTATCTTTACAAACTTGAACGAACCTCCGATAGTGACCGACCAATTCTACCTCTGGTAGTCGACCTAACCATGGTCACCAATTCATCAGTGGTCCTTTATTCATTCTTGTCAGGATCCTCCATGGGATCCTCCTCAGCAACTATCCCTTCTAGGACAACATCCTCAACATGAACATCATCCGATCCCGGGTTAGGACGCTCTATCGGATCCATAATCTGATCTCCAATAAGTAATAAAACATCATCGCGTTTTTGCTCCTCAACCTCAGGGTTCGGAGTCCCGCTACCATCTACGATAACGAACTACGCTTTTATCACAATATTTATAAGGGTTCCCATTAGGGTTTTAACTATCAGTACTATGTTAGGTAGCCCGACTAGGAACTTGGCAAGAGTTCTTATTATCTTAGTGAACTTATTATCTTAACGTCACATCATCTGAGGTTTATAACGCTTAGCTCTGATACCACTTCTGTAACACCCCCAAATCCGGGGTCGGGGATCCGGATTGTCACGAGTTCCATTTCCCTTAATAATACCCAATCTTAATAAATAATCAACTACTCTGTACTGTGACCCCACAATAAACACATACACCACAAGTTATAGTCTCAGAGATGAACACTCAAAAATAACACAAGTCCTTATATTCCACAATTATAAACCGTTACACCTTAAAAAGGTTCTGAATAAATTTACATATTCCTTGCCATTATTACAATTCATATTATACATAAGTCTGGTTCATCAATAGTTGAAAACCTAGCCTATTGGTAGCTCCTACCTCAGCTACGGCGGCATCAACGCTTCCAGAAGACTGCGGAACATTTTCTAACCGCTTGCGAATCGGGAGCTTGGTCCTGTTCATCTTTTCTATCTGTTGTTGTGATGAAAGAAGAAAGCAAGGGTGAGCAGCAAGCCCACCAAAATAATATATAATGATTAACAATATATGAGCCTTCTCATAGTACTCATGAAAGTCTTGGTCAAAAGAAATGAACCAAGTTTGATATCTTAATGCGATGAAGTCGCAAAATATTCAGTATATATACATATATACTTTTCAAAATCTTGGAAGTCCTCTTCCATGCATAATATACACAGAGTTCCAGTTTATAACTGTATAAAAATATCGTTGCAAGGTGATCTCATATATCTACCCTTGTCTCAACATTTTTCTGAAAATCTTTGATATGCATAAGATAATCATTAACTAGATATAAGTTGAAAATATGAAGTTACAAGATACCCCAATATACTTATATCTTTTCCAAATATTACTTGAACTACCACCGTTCAAGTTATAATCAGTTCAAAAGTTCATCACATAGATGAGACTACAAGACAAGATTTGAATAGATTCAATCTTTGAATATCATTATAAATAATGAAGTTACGAGATACTTCATTAAATCCCGATATATATATACACCTATATATATACATTTTTATACACTCCTTGAAAACCTCTGTTATGAAAATTATAAACAGAGTTGCAATATCCAATGAATTTGGAAAGGAGAAAACCTTGGCATAAACCTGATATCTTGCTGATCAGGCAAAGATACCAAGTAACCTTTTCTACTAGTAGATGGACGAATTCCCCACTGGTCATCACCCTGGCCGCAATAGGACCTTATGCTGGACTGCCACTCAGCCACTTACGCATTTGATGGACTCCCACTGAGCCACTTACACTTTCATGGACGCCCACTGAGCCCATGTTGCTTATGCCGACTCAAATAGATGAACTTACTTCCCGAACGATGGGCAAGTAATCAAGATGTTTTCTCAAAACAGCAACCTCGTTGCGAATGTAAAATACACCACTGAGCCGGATCCCTCAAGTTTTGAACGAGTATTTAAATCCCCTTTAAAGGAAGATCTTAAATATAAAAATGAGGTTTTGGGATCCGCTCTAACTTTTAAAAATCATTTTGAAGACTCGAAAAACACTTTAAAGAGTGTTTGGAGTAATGCTGATTTAATGAAATAAACGTCCCAATATATTAGAAAATATCTGAATATTATTATTTAAAATAATATTCCCATAAAGAATAATCTTTATAAAAATATTGAAGTAGAATTTTAAAACTTATACTTGAAATGAGTATTAAATAACCAAAGATATACTTATACGAAAAGTACTATCTTTATTTGAATAATCAAAGATAAGTTTGATTATCGACACCTTATTCTTTAATAAAATAAAGAACATATCTCAGCAATAATCGGAGTCATAGATCCTCAAAATGAATATTCAAATAATATTCATTAAATAATATAAACTGAGTCATAAGCCCCTCGAATGAATATTCAAATAATATTCAATAAATAATATAAAAGAGTCATAAGCCCTCGAATGAATATTCAAAATAATATTCATTTAATAAAATAAAGAAGTCATAAGCCCCGAATGAATATTCGTAATAATATTCATTAATAAAATAAAGTTATCGAATAAACCTTATTCGATTAATAGTTTTAAAAACTATATCAATATATAGATATAAATATATTATAGTCGGAGCCTCGCCTCCCGGTTTTAGAAAAAGTTCACCTTGTGATCCCATATACTAAGGGTATACGCAAATACCGCTTATCTCTAGCATAGGTTATTATGCAACGTATAAGCATTTGAACCAACAGATATATAAATCAAGAATACGAAACAGGCATGCATATATACCATATCACATGCTACAATATATCGCAAGAATTTGCTATAACAAATATGCATTTATCACAAGATCATGCATATACACATATACATCACAACAATAGTATAATGGGTAGAAAACTTGCCTGAGCGACTGGGGGGTTACAAATGGCTCGGGACGAGTCTGGTAACCTATAAACAACATATAAGTTGGAATTAAACCGAAGTCACTTGTAAATCTATTCTTTAAACCAAATTAGACTCTAACGCTCGCTTTGCGCTTATTGATTCTCTTAAGTCGCTCGAGTACCCTCGGCTCCACCATTTTTAATAAATTAATCATTATGAGTTTTAAGGCGATTCCTTCGCGAGTGTCTTACCAACTGCCTATTACACTTACATAAATGTTTCATACTCCAATTAGTCATTTAAGGTCTTTAACCTATGTTTCAAAGTAAGGCGAGGGGTAATATTTCATTCGCGAAACATCGTTACTTAAAACGGCCGTTTCTCCTAAACCGTACATCGGAATCAAACGAACCACATATCAAAATGAAGCCCGTAACATGAACTATCTAAACATGGGCAATGGTCAAAACCTAGCAGGGAGTTCTCGGGTCCTAATGTTATGAACAAAAGCAGTCTAAAGTAAATCGGACATTATGACGGCTATGTTTACGCGATTTTCCAAATTTTTTACCATTCCAAATCATATCAATCCAACTACCAATCAACAACTCAAGATACACATCAATTCTACTGATTTCAGTCATAATAAGCTCAAGGATCTCAATCCAATTATATATTATAACATCTCCAAATTCAACTAAACTACTTAACAATTAAGCTCGAATCATGCTTATCATTCAAATTACTACTCATCCATCCAAACCATCTCCAAACTTCAACATTCAAACTTATTACTAAAGGGTGTGAAGATTTATATCTTTCTTGGAGGGTGGAAAGTTACTAGGAAGCCTTATGGAGCCTCCTACAAGCTTGATCTTTCCAAAGAAATCAAGAACACAAAGTTAGGCTTTGAAGTTTCTAAAAGTCCGATTTAAAGAACTGTAAAAATGAGGGTCTTACCATACTTATTTGGAAGAGACTTGTGAGCAAGAGTTGTAGGCCATCTCAATACCTTTCCAACGAGCTATAGAACACAACATTTGAGTGAGTATTGAAAGAGATATGGCAGTTTGAAGTTGCTGGGTTTGTTTTAGCCGAGAGCTTTCTTCTTGAAATGGGAAAGTCAACTTTCAATTTGTATTTGTGTTATGATATTTGTTGGTTGGTTGCTTCCTTTTGTCTTGGAATTAAATTAAATTTTTACCATGGTGAAAAATGTGTGGCTCACAATCAACCAACCAATCCTTCCCACTTGTCATGCTTAGGTCATCAAGCTTAGGTCATCTTGTTACACTTGTCTTCTTCTTGTTGGTTTGATGACATCATCATCCCTAACCTCCTTGATTAACTCCTAATTGCTTGCCTAATGACCGCTGATCTGTTATACGGTTCGCTTAACTTTCGTTCTCGTTTATCGTTTGAGGAATCATATCCGGGATCTTATCACTTGGGTTCCCCTAAACCTTCCTCAATATTTTATATTCCTTTTTATGATCCCCTCTTAAAATTCTTGAATTTAAATCCTATTTATCCTGTTACCTTATACTCACTTCTTTCTGTATCTGGTGGATTTCTGGGAAAAATCAAAGTATTCGGAATTGGATTCTGACGATCTTTACATACACTTATATACTATATAGAGTACTAATAAGATCTCAGAATAACAATAGAAGAACCCCTACATAGTGTGGCATGAAAAGTTTTCTTATTCAGCATAATCAGCAAAATCACTATTCATAAGGGTTTCAAAAAAAAAATTCCAAAAATTGGGGTTATTACACAATCCTTCAAGAAACTCTTGAAATTGAGGTTTAAGTATTCTCCTCCAATATCTAATCATAAAACTTTTATACTTTTCCCTTGTTTGCTTTTCTACTTCAGCCTTATATTCTTTGAACATTTCAAAAGAATCGGATTTGTTCTTCATAAGAACTACATATCCATATCTACTAAAATCATCAGTAAATGTTATGAAGTAGTATAAGCCACTCATTTCCATCATACGCATTCAACCACATACATCATTATGTATAAGTCATAATCGTTCGGTGGCCCTTTCACCTGATCAGGTAAAAGAAGCTTTAGTCATTTTGCCAATGAAACAAAGTTCGCATCTTCCGTATGATTCAAAATCAAACTTATCCAAGTATTTATCTATATGTAACTCAGAAATGTGTTTCTCATTAATATGGCTTAACGACAATGGTAGAGGTAATGTTTGATTTGAGTCATCTTAGAACATATAAATTGTTAACTAATTGTGCAACATTATAAGCCTTATCATTAAAATAGAATAAACAACTATTGTTTATTTAATTAAAATAAAAACCTTTCTTGTCCTAACAAGAAATTGATTTAATGTATCCCCTAAAGGCAGTCACGTAATAACAATTTATCAAGTTCTCAATCTCGCCTATATGGGCAAAATTAGGTATCGAGTTTTTTCAACTAGAGCAACAACTTTTGCTCCAATTCTAACTCGATACCTAAAACTTGACCACTGCTAGTCTTCTTCTTTATATCTTCCAAACAAGCTCGACAATTTAACTTCCAATCATCCAGTTATTTCCAGAGAAATAACAATCATCTCCTTTAGCAACACCACTATCATGCTTTAAAAGCCCTTTGGGATTGGACTTTGGTTTGGCACCGAATAAGATCAAATCTTCACCTTGCATGTCCACTTTCCTTTCCCATTTGCATTCCATGTGTACATCCTCAATATGGACATAATTCATACCTTTACCGTGTTATTTTCAGTAGTTCTAAACATGCTTAACAACTCAGTGAGTGTTCTGTCTATCTCATTCCTTTTGTTCTTAACAAACTGAGAATAGAAGTTGTTCAAAGATCGTTTGGTCAAATCAACCTGAGTCTCTAGACCATTCTTGAAACCCAAAATATCAAGGTACATATGCTTATCCCCTTTAGAACATGTGTTTCAATCGGATATGATTCTCCCATTAATAAAAATGTATGGTGCCTTATTATTGTCAAATCTTTCTGACGAGCCTATCCTTCAAACATCTTTTGAAGGTGGTCAATCATATCATAAGCATCAATATGCTCTTGTTGCTTCTAAAGCTCAGCACTCATAATTACAAGCATGAGACATGAAACATCAGTTGCATAATTAATTTGCTTCTGGTAAGCATTTTATTCTGCACATGTTTCATTCTTAGCTAGAAGAAAGAAAGGAGGGGTTTGAGTGACATCCTTGAACCCGAGGACAATCCTCAAGTTCCCATGTCAATCGAGGAAATTATTTCATGTCAGCTTGTCCTTCTCAAGGACTATTACATAGAGAAGTTATTTGTGTTATTTGTCATTTGATATCTACAATATTAAAGTGCATAAAATGACTTAGTCTACAGATGATCATTAAATTATGTTCAAGTGATTATTCATATATATAAACAATATATATCTCCCACTATATAAACGATATATATCTCCCACTATTTTTATCAAATCAATAGCCCTACCTATTAATTCGGAAAAATATCTTCTATATCCTTTCTAGTGAGCCAAGATCCATATTTCGCCACGCGTTAGGTCAGCTTTGGCTTTTCTCCTAAAACATGATTATTTAGGTAGACAACATTTGTCAATTATACCAACTATATAACTCTTGGATAGCTTGGTGGAACAACATTTGTTCATATTTATCTAATAAATCTTGCCAAACTCTATGCCTCTAAGTTCACAATCCTATTGTGATAACTTAGTTAAGTCAACCCAACAGTCAAAAAGTATCAATATACTTCAACACATCTCCCACGATTAGACCTGGAAATACTGGTATACGACACGTGAACACGGAATGAAATGACACGAATAATTAGTGTTTGGGTTCAAAAATTTGGTACACGAACACGAAAGTACACGAACACGAAAAAACACGGATATAATTAGTGTCGGGTCTGGGTTTCCGATATAGGTACACGACACGGAACAAAAGTACACGGAATAAATAAATAATTAAAATTTTTAAAAAATATAATATATATTACATACAAAATATGAATTTTATGTATTCTAAATAATATATATATAAGTGTAATTTGTAAATACTAAAAGTTTAAAATACACTTTATTGGTCATTTGACTAGTTGAGCAGTCGTGAACATTTAGGGTTTTAGCTATTGTCCCTTTACTTTTCATTTCCCCAATTTAACAGGCCGCTCATCTTGTACAAACTTATATCCCGCTTCCAAACTCTTCTCTTTCTAATTTAGATCCATACATATTACTTAATTTAGATCAAGTAGTTGACTTTATGATTTTAATTTCTTTTGAATGTCGAACAATTTGTAATTTGTTATACGCAAAAATATTTTCACTTGTTTCATACTTTTGTATTCAGAACTTTGTTGTTCACTATTAAAGATAATTTAATTATCTATTGCATTTTTTAATATTTAATTTTTTTCTTATAAAATATGTGTACTTTATAAAATCCGTGTACTTTAGTGTACTAAAGTGGGTAAACATGAATATATTAGTGTCAGGCTAGTGTCACTCCTGGTCGATAGATAGGAGTACTTCGCTTTGGCAAACCCACTCATGGTCGATGTAGGGGTTAACGCATTGGACTCATTGGAAGGCATCTGATCAACTTAATATTAACTTTATGGTTTTGTTAATTTTAAAACGATCATGATCCCATCATAAAGAGATTCCCAATTTTTCCTTGAATAAAATACTTCAAATCAATATTCGTCAATGGTTTGATTTTCAGGTAGTGAAGGAGTCACAGCGGTCTCGCTTAAAAACCCACAACCTTACAAGTTCAATGAACTCGCTTTTGACAAAATCGCCCCATGTCATAAACAAAGAAAATTTGTATTTTATTCCGTGTTTCATAAACACGAGAATCTCATAACCGTTTGTTCATTTTAAAATCTTGAATCGTTACAAATTTTATCTTGTTTAGCAAGCATGGCATGGGTGTCGTATCTAATACATACATCCTTAATCTAATTAAGCATGCATCTTTATAAACTACTTTACACATACATTCATCATATGCGCATATATATGTAAAGTGCAATAAATAAACGTGGTTGGTTATGGCTTCATCCTATGTGATCTTTATCAGGCTAATGACAAAGATCTAGGTCAATTAAAGGTGGAAAATAAATACAGGCTAACTATTATATGTCTTCTTTCTCGTATTGCTTCCTTGGATGGCCTCCGTGTGGGATTACCCTTGATATTTAAATCTTCATGTCTTCATGTATATTACAAGAATGAAATATGAAAACTAATCTAATGAACTTACAAGAAGAACTCGAGTTACATTCGAGATTTAATAATTACAAGATTAAATGACATGCAAGCCGTATTTAAAAAACCAAAACCATTAACCTAAGGTCATAAGCCATAACCATCCACCATGCTCAATTAACACAAAATAACATGTTAAAACACATAATCTGATATTCTTCGTATAATTAACTATCGCTCGAATAATAATAATTTAACTCATCGTTCAATTACTCATATAGATACGAATTACTCGTCTTATTCGATAAATTTTAATCCTTATTTATTAAGTAATTACTTAATTACTAATTACTAATTAATAAGTAAATAGGTAAATAATTAGATAAATAATTAAATAATTAATTAAATAACTAAATTCAAATTTCTAAATTAAGAAAATAATTTAGAAATTATTATTAATAATTTTCAGAATTTTAATTATATTTTTAGAATTTACAAAACTAATTTCTGATTTTATAAAATAGAAATAATTAATAGAAATATCAGAAACAAATTTTAGGAAATTGAATTGGGTTTTAATGGATTGAAACCGGGTCAACCAATCGGGTTGACACCGGGTCTTCAAGAACACGAACCGGGTCGGTTCGCCGGTGGACGAAATCTGGGGAAACGATCGGAACCGGCCGTAGCCCATCGCAAAACTCCGGTAGCTTCGCCGGAGTGCCATTTCGAGGCTGTGACCATCGATTTCGGCTGGAATCGATTCGTAATGCTCCAAAGAACTCGCCTACACCGTCAACAGCACCTCTCCATCCCTCCTTCGATTTCTCCGATAAAAAACCGAAGCTTCTCCGATGGCTTCACCGGAAAACAGCACCTCCCCCAAAATACAACCAAACTTATCGATTAACACATGAAATCGAAGCTACAGAGCTCCATAATCGATCCCAATAGGCCACAACAATAAAAAACATCCATAAATTAACAAAAACGAATTCAAAATTTACTAAAAACCAAGAACTCGGGAACTACTTCCAGGGGTTATACGAACCAAATAAATACAGAAAATCATTCCTAAACTAAAGACAAAGCTATACAAATCATCAAAACGATCAAACGATTCCTGAATCAAAAACTCCCAAATCAAACATAAACCCTAAAAACATGAATTGAAAATCGAAGATATAAAACATGAAATTGATAGTATAATCAGATAGTAGAGCTCAAGAGCTTTCGATTGACTGCTTCCATGTCTGATTTGGAGGTCGGAATCATGATCAAATCGCTGGTTAAACTCAAGAACACCAAACCCTAATTTCTGGAAATTTGGGGAAATTGCAGAATTTTTTTGATTTTTAATTAAATAATTAATAATAATTAGGGTATTTATAGCTGTAAAATTAATACTCCTAAATAAAATTAAGGGGCTAATTATACATCTAATAAAATTATTTGGCCCTAATTTTTATAATTTTTGAGTATTAAAATTTAATTTATAATTATTTTATATATAGAATATATATGCCAAAATTCCCCAAAAATTGTGATTATTGCAAAAATACAAAGAAATGGTATAAATAAAAGTCCTATAATTTTATAAAAATAAAAATGTGATTTTTGTGGGGTTTTTAACACCCAATGGGGCCCGGAAAAGTCATTTTTCGCAAAACGAGAAAATTTATAAAATGTCTAGATGTTCAGAATAATGTGATGGTAAAAGCCGTTTGATGAAAAATAAGGCCCATTATTTTATTTGAAATACTGGCTTTAAAATCATGGTTTGGATCGTAAAACGTTCGAAATGAAACTTATGAATGCAAAATAAAATATCTGAAAAATACCGGAATGACACAGAATACACGTAACACGTAGCAATTAGGGTTTGACAGATAATTACACACAATAATACATTAATACATATAATTTATTATAAATATGATATAATATCGACGTAAATTTCCCAGACGTTACATCCTGCCCCCCTTAATAGGATTCTGTCCTCAGAATCTCACTATGAAAATAAATGAGGATATTTTTCTAACATTTCACTCTCAAGTTCCCAGGTCGATTCTTCAACCATAGGATTTCTCCACAAAACTCGCACTAAAGATACAAACTTATTTCTTAACACTTTCTCTCGCCGATTTAAAATTCTTGTCGGCTGTTCTACAAAAGATAAATCAGGTTGGATATCTACCAGTTCATATTCTATTACATGCCTAAAATCAGGATTATATCGCTTAAGCATCGACACGTGAAACACATTGTGAATATGTTATATATGAGGCGGTAAAGCTAATTCGTACGCAACTTTCCCTACTTTCTTCAAAATTTTAAACGGTCCGACGTATCGTGGTTTCAATTTACCCTTGTTGCCAAACCTGGTCAATCCTTTCCATGGCGATATTTTGAGCAATACGTGTTCTCCTTCCTGGTAATCCATATCTTTCCGTGCTTGATCTGCATATTTGTGTTGCCTGTTTTTTGCTGCATCTAATCATTTTCGAATAAGTTCTATCTTCTCTTTAGTCTATTGGATTAATTCTGGACCCAAAACCTTGCGTTCTCTAACTTCATCCCAATATACTGGTGATCTGCATTTTCCTCCGTATAATGCTTCATACGGTGGCATTTCAATGCTTGCATGATAACTGTTGTTGTAAAATAATTCAACCAAAGGTAAATGCTCATCCCAACTGCCTTCGAAATCAATCGTACAAACTCGTAGCATGTCTTCAATCGTTTGGATAGTTCTTTAACTTTGCCCATCGGTTTGCGGATGATACGCAGTACTCATGTTTAATTTAGTTCCAAGACATTCTTGAAATTGTCTCCAAAATCTTGAGTTGAAACGGGGATCTCGATCAGACACGATAGATATTGGAACTCCATGTCGCATCACAATTTCCTTGAAATATAAGTGCACTAGCTTGTCGAGTGAAAATCTTTCGGTAATTGGTAGAAAATATGCCGACTTCATTAGTCTGTCAATGATTACCCATATCGTATCATGATTAGCTTTAGTCCTTGGTAGTCCTACCACAAAATCCATCGCTAAATGTTCCCATTTCCATTCTGGAATATCTAACGGTTGTAGTAATCCGCTCGGATGTTGATGTTCCACTTTAACTCGCTGGCATGTGTAGCATTTACTTACCCATTCTGCTATTTCCTTCTTCATATTCGGCCAACTTCCTTCAGATCGCGATACATTTTTGTACTTCCTGGATGAATGGAATACTTCGAACTATGCGCATCACGCAATATTTCTTCTTTCAATTCTGCCACGTTAGGGATCTAGAGTCTCGATTCAAAGCGTAAAATTCCTTCATTATCCTTCTGAGTTGTGATTTCTTTTTTGGTTAAGTCGTCATCCTGACTCATCACTTCTTCTTGACAGCGGCGAATCTTCTCTAGCAACTCTGGTTGAAAAGTCATAGCGTAGAAAGCTTCTGTAGATTCATTGGGAACACGAATTTTGATTTCCAACTTGTCAAATTCCTTGGCTAATTCCTCGCATGAAGTTAACCAATTCAATCTTTCTTTCTTGCCTAGCGCATCTGCCACAACATTTGCTTTCCCTGGATGATAACTGATCGTAACCTCGTAATCTTTAATCAATTCCAGCCATCGACGTTGTCTCATGTTCAGTTCCTTTTGCGTAAAGATGTACTTCAAACTTTTATGATATGTGTAGATTTTGCATTTCTCACCGTAGAGATAGTGTCTCCAAAGTTTCAACGCAAATACGATCACTGCTAATTCCAGGTCATGCGTAGGATATTTCTGTTCATGAGGTTTTAGCTGTCTCGAAGCATATACAATGACGTTACCGTGCTGCATCAATACACATCCTAATCCGCGATATGAAGCATCGCTGAAAATGATGAAATTCCCATATTCTTCTGGTAATACGAGTACCGGTGCGGTTACTAACCGATTCTTCAGTTCTTGGAAACTTTCTTCACATTTATCATCCCATACAAACTTTTCACTTGTTCAAGTTAACTTGGTCAATGGCGTTGCTATTTTTACAAATTCTTTAACAAATCTTCTATAATATCCTGCCAATCCCAAGAAACTTCGAACTTCTGTCGGTGTCTTTGGTCTTTCCCAATTTAACACAGCTTCAATCTTTGCTGGATCGACTTGGATGCTCTCCCTACTGATGATGTTCCCTAGAAATTGTACTTTCTTTAACCAGAATTCACATTTCGAGAATTTCGCGTACAATTGCTCTTTCCTCAGAATTTCTAAAGTTATCCTCAAGTGCTCAGCATGCTCTTCTTCCGTCTTTGAGTAAATCAAGATGTCATCAATAAATACGATCATGAATTCGTCCAAGTATTTCTTGAATACCCTATTCATCAGATCCATGAATGTTGCTGGCGCATTAGTCAAACCGAATGCCATTACCAGAAACTCGTAATGTCCATATCTCGTACGAAACGCAGTCTTGGGAATATCTTCAGCTTTGATTTTCAATTGATGATAGCCCGATCGCCAATCTATCTTCGAAAACCATGCGGCTTCTTTTAGCTGATCAAACAAATCGTTGATTCTCGGTAAAGGATACTTATTCTTAATAGTGAGCTTATTCAATTCCCGATAGTCAATGCATAGTCGCATACTTCCATCTTTCTTCTTCACGAACAATACCGGTGCACCCCATGGGGATACACTGGGTCGTATGATGCCTCGGTCTAGAAGAGCTTGCAGTTGCGTTGATAATTCCTTCATCTCGACTGGAGCCATTCGATATGAAGCTTTCGAAACTGGTTCTGTACCTGGTGCTAGATCAATCGTGAATTCAATTTCTCGATCTGGCGGTAACCCTGGAAGCTCGTCTGGAAAAACGTCCGAAAACTCACATACAACTGGAATGTCTTCTAGTTTAGGACTTCCTTTTTCAGTATCTAACATGTAAGCTATGTACATCTCACATCCTTGTCGACGCAATCATTTGGTCTGCATCACTGTCAGAAATTTCTTCCGCTATTTTTCGCCCTTGAACATTACCGTTGCGTTTTCCGCAGTTCGTAATTTGACTTTCTTATTCGCGCAATCGATCTGAGCATTATGACAAGCTAACCAACCCATTCCCAAAATGACATCAAACTCTCCTAACTTAAAAGGAATCAAGTCTACAGAAAAATGATGTCCAGCTATTTCTATATCTCATGCAGGACATACTCGATCTACTGGAACTTGGTCGTCATTCGCTAATTTTATAATTAACGTCTCGCCCAACCATTCGATTTCGTAATGTAACTTATCAAGAAATTGTTCAGATGTAAATGAATGGGTAGCTCTAGAATTAATTAATACTTTTAAATCTACAGAATTCACCAAAAGCGTACCTGTAATTACACTCGGACTCTGCACTGCTTCTTTCATTGTCATGTTGAAAGTTCTTGCTCTGGGTTGATTAGGCGGCA
Source organism: Apium graveolens (assembly GCF_009905375.1). NCBI lineage: Eukaryota > Viridiplantae > Streptophyta > Magnoliopsida > Apiales > Apiaceae > Apium > Apium graveolens. Next base: position 25,717,908 of record NC_133653.1, read on the forward strand.
GTGGCGGAGGTAATGCCAACACTTTAGGAATACTAGCTGCCATTGATGGTCCTTTGCAATTCCTAGCGATATGCCCTTTCTTTCCACATTGGTAGCAAGTAATTTCTGCTGTCTTTCCCGTTGGACATTCGTTAAAATAGTTCCCTTTCTGCTTGCATTTGAAACATGTCACATCTGCTTTGATACATACGCCGGTGTGCTTGCGTCCACAAGTTTTACAGTACGGCACTGGGACTCTGACAATTCCCTGCTGTTTGGGGGCTTGGAAATGATTACCTGTTTTCTGGGTACCTTGTCCTATTCTTTTGAAATTCAAATTTGTCCGGGCTTGAAACCCCGGCTTCCTGCTAGAGCGGTCTTGGAAACTTCCCTGTCCTCTATCCCTTTGAGATCTTTCACTTTCCCCTTCGATGATCAAGGCTTTCTGGACTACGGCGGTATATGTCGTTAGTCAAAAACTGCAACTTGTCCATGGATCCACGGTCGTAATCCCTCTTGTAACCTTTGAACGCGTTTCTCTTCAGTGTCCACTTGTTCTGGGATGAACCTAGCCAATTCAGTAAATTTGGCTTCATATTCTGTCACCGACGTACTTCCTTGCTTCAGTTCCAAAAACTTAATCTGCATTTAATTTCTCACATAGCGAGGAAAATGTTTCTATAAAAACAACTCTTTAAACCTATCCCATGCAATAACATCTTCAACCTCTAAAGCCTTTTTAGATTCCCACCAATAATTTGCTTCTCCTTTCAACAAATAACTAGCAAAGTCAGTCTTCTGGTCTTCACCTATCTTCACTAGTGCAAATACTTTCTCTATTTCTTTCAACCAGGTGGTAGCTTTAATAGGATCAGCTGACCCATCAAATTCTGGGGGTTTAACCGACTGAAACTGCTTAAAAGTAATAACAGGTAATGCTGGTGGTATATGAGGCTCAGGACGAAGTGGTTGTTGTAACATTTATTGTTGAATCTGCTGTTGTTGATGCTGCATCTGTTGCTGCATCATTACCATCTGTTGTTGCATCAGATGGAACATTTGGTTCATGGTCTCATTAGTCTGTCCTTCAGAATTGCTGTTAGAAGTCTCAGTCCTAGTCTTTCTTTTTGGTGCCATCTTCTGATAATAAAACAAGTGATATTTCTTTAACAGTTTAATAAATATTTGACAGTAAGTAAGAAAACAATTTATCATGTATTAACAACATGGTTTAAATAAAGAAAATAGTTGTTGAATATAAAAACTGGAAATGTAAACAGTTAAATAAAATGTTTGTTCTTTTCTCTCTCTCTTTTTTTTGACAGAATTTAAAATATGAAAAGCTATAAAATAATAAAGGGAAGGTAAATGCTGTAAAACTGTAAGGACTGAAATTTAAATAAAAGAAATTTGAAAAAGTTTGTTTTATATATATGACACCAGCCTCAGGTGTAGATGCTTGATATAAAAAGTCTCGCTCTGCTGGTTATCACCGCGGCTACAAGTCACACTAACTACTATCAGTCAAACTACTACTACAGGTTAAACTACTAATACACACATACACACTACTCACTATGTTATATTAGTCTGCATCTATACATCTGCATTCTGAAGTCACTGTCTTAAAACCCAGGAGGAATACGCCTCAGCTCATCCCTAAGTGCCTGGACCAAAGTCTGTGCCAAGCGGAATATCCTGTAGAACTCTGCGAAAGAAGGCGGTCCCTCATGGGTCAAATCATCTAGCTCCCAAGTGGCACTCATCAAAACCGACTGCAACCTCTGTCTCATATGGTAATCTGGCTGTAGGGCCGTTAACGGTCCTCTGTCCTCTGGTCAAATAAGTGCATAATCTCTCGGCACTGTGCTCTCTAATACTCCACATCCTCTCTCATAACCCTGTAATCATGGTATGGTACCATATGCGGCTGTGCAACCTAACCCACTGACTCCTGTGACGGAACCCTCGGTAAACCTGTACCCTGCTGGGGTAACCCTAACTGTAGATCCACATCATGCTCTCCCATCCTGTAATAACCCCAAAATTTTCAACTTTTTGTAACCCTTATGAATAGTGTTTTAGCTGAATGAGAAAACTTTTCACGCCACTCTATGTAGGGGTTCTGTTATGGATATTCTGGGATATTATTAGTACTCTATGTAGTATATAAGTGTATGTAAAGATCGTCAGAATCCAATTCCGAACACTTTGGTTTTTCCCGGAAATCCACAAGATACGGAGAGAATTGAGTATAAGGTAACAGGATAAAAAGGATTTAAATTAAAGAATTATAATAGAGGATCATAAAAAGGAATATAATGTATTGAGAAAGGTTAAGGGAACCTAAGTAATAAGATCCCGGGTATGATCCTTCAAACGATAAACGAGAACGAAAGTTAAGCGAACCGTATAACAGATCAGCGGTCATTAGGCAAACGATTAGGAAGTTAATCAAAGGGATTAGTGGGAATGATGTCATCCAACCAATAGAAAGGGGACAAGGAGGGAAAGATGACATCACCACATGACACAAGCATGACATGGGAAGGAAGGAGGTGTGGTGGCTTTGTAACCACACAAATTCAAGGGCAAGAAGGTAATTGACTAAATCAAACACAAAAACAAATCAACCAAGCCAAGCAAATTCATTCTTGATTAAAATCAAAAAGAAACCAAGGCCTTGTTCATCTTTGCTCTCGGCTTTTCACTATTCATAAGGCAAGAAAATTTCAAAAATTCAAGATCCAAGCTTCCTAAATTGGTGAGTAAATTCCCTAATCATCTTCATGCTTAGTTAGGGCTATATCATGAGTTTAAGCCATTAATTCCTTCTCAATCTTCTTCATTTAATCAAAGAAGAATACTATGAATAGTGTTTTCAAGTTTTTAACTTGAAGTTTTTCTTGTTTTCCTTGAAGATCCAAGCATTCCTAAGAATCTCAAAGCTTCTTAAGGCTTCCTAGCTCCTCCCACCACTTCAAGGAAGGTATACCATCTCCAAACCCTAGATTCCTATATATTATAAGATGATTTTGATTAGTAGGATGATATTGTAGCTTGTTGTTGTGATTAGAGTTTGGGATTTGAATTGGTAGTGAAATGGAATGGTAAATGTTGTGGTTTTGATTAAAAGAACTTAAGTATGATTAAAGTTAAGCTTAGGCATAAGTATGAATGATTAAATTGAATTGGTTGGGGTTGTTATGATGTGATAAGTATGGATGTTGGTTGTATGTTGGATTTGAGGTTGATTTGGAATGGTTTTGAATGGTTTAAAATATTGGAAATCGCGTAAACATAGCCGTCGTAACGTCCGATTTTCTTTAGATTGTTTTTGTGCATAACATTAGGACCCGAGAACCCCCTGCTAGATTATGACCATTGCCATGTCTAGATAGCTCATGTTACGAGCTTCGTTTTGATATGTATTCGTTCGATTCCGATGGACGGTTTAGGAGAAACGACCGTTTCAAGTAACGGCGTTTCGCGAACAAAACTTTTCCCCTCGCCTTACTTTGAAACATAGGTTAAAGACCAATAAGGGTTAATTAATGTATGAAACATTTATGGTAAGTGTGTTAGGCAGTTGGTAAGACACTCGCGAAGGAATCTCTTTAAAACTCGTAAAGGTTAAATTATTAAAAATGGTGGAGCCGAGGGTACCCGAGTGACTTAAGCGAATCAGTGAGCGCAAAACAAGCGTTAGAGTCTAAGTTAGTTAAAGTATAGATTTACAAGTGATTTTGGTTTAATTCCAACTTACTTGTTGTTTATAGGTTACCAGACTCGTCCCGAGCCTTTTATCACCCCAAGTCGCTCAGGCAAGTTTTCTACCCGTTATACTGTTGTTGTGATGTATATGTATATATGCATGATCTTGTGATAAATGCATATTTGTTATTAGCAAATTCTTGCGATATATTATAGCATGTGATATGGTACATATGCATGCTTGTTTCGTATTCTTGATTTATATATCTGTTGGTTCAAATGCTTATTCGTTGCATAATACCTATGCTAGAGATAAGCGGTATTTGCGTATACCCTTAGTATAGGGACCCAAAGGTGAAAATATTTTCTAAAACCGGGAGTCGAGGATCCCGAGTAGATTTTATATATATATATATATATATATATATATTTATATATATATATGGTTATAGTTTTCAAAACTATTAATCGAATAAGGTTTATTCGATAACTTTATTTTATTAATGAATATTATCTTGAATATTCATTCGAGGGCTTATGACTCTTTTTATTTTATTAATTGAATATTATTTGAATATTCATTTGAGGATGTATGACTCCTTTATTTTATTTAGTGAATATTATTTATAATATTCATTCGAGGTATTATGACTCCACTTATTACTGAAATATATTCTTTATTTTATTAAAGAATAAGGTGTCAATAATCAAACTTATTTTCGATTATTCAAATAAAGATAATACTTTCATATAAGTGTATCTTTGGTTATTTAATACTCGTTTCTAGTATAAGTTTTAATACTTCTACTTCAATTATTTTTATAAAGATTATTCTTTATGGGAATAATATTTAAATAATAATATTCAGATATTTTCTAATATATCGGGACTGATTTATTTCATTAAATCAGCTTTACTCCAAACATTCTTAAAAATGTTTTCGAGTCTTCAAAATGATTTTAAAAGTTAGAGCGGATCCCAAAACTCGTTTTCCAATTTAAGATCTTCCTTTCGAAGGAGACTTGAATATTCGCTCAAAATCTTGGGGATCCGGCTCTGTGGTGTATTTTATATTCGCAACATGGTTGCTGTTTTGAGAAAACAATTTGATTACTTGCCCAATGTTCGGGAAGTAAGTCCATCTGATTGAGTCGGCATAAGCGACAGGCCGGGGTATGGTCTATGAATGTGTAAGTGGCTGGGTGGCAGTCCATCAATGCGTGAGTGGCCGGGTAACGGTCTAGCGCGAGGTCCTAATGCGTCCAAGGTGATGACCGGTGAGGAATTCATCCATCTACAGTAGAAAAGGTTACTTATTGGTATCTTTGCCTGATCAGCAAGATATCTGGTTTATGCCAAAATTCTTTTCCTTTCCAAAATTCATTGGATGTTTCAAACTCTGTTCATACTTTACATAACAGAGGTTCCAGGAAATGTTTAAGAGATATATATGTGGATATATATATATCGGGACTAAATAAAGTATCTCGTAACTTTATTTCATTCAATAATATTTCAAAGATTGGATCTATTCAAGTCTTAACTTGTGGTCTCATCTATGGGATGTTTGTTTTTTTTAAAAGCTTATAATACTTTGAACAGTGATAGTTCAAGTAGCTTTATAAATGATATAAGTGTAGTGAAGTATTGGTAACTTCATTCCTTGTTTTTACTTATATCTAGTAAGTAATTATCTTACGCATGATAAAGATTCTAGTAAGTATCCATTTAGATACTTATATTATTGTTATCACTATATATTATCTTGCGAGCTGTAAGGCTCACTCTTGCTTTATTTCTTCATCACACAACAACAGTTAGGAGAGATGGCCAGACTCCAACAGACCCAGCGCAAGTGCGTGGGAAGCGTCCCGCGTCTTCCCGATAATGTTGTAGCTGCTATAGCTGCAGAGGTAGATCTAATGTAGTTCAGACCATCTACTTTTGAGAATCAAATTATGTATAATTATAACTTGTGGCAGATAATGGCAATTAACTGTAAATTTATCAAGTAATCATTTTGGGTTGTAATAACTCTTAAATGGTGGATTCAAAGACTTGTACTTATTTCAATTTCATCTCTGAGACTATAACGGGTTGTGGTGTGTGTTAGTGTGGGGTCACAGCATAAGGTTATTATTATTAATTAAGTGAAGTGATATTGTGGAAAGAAAGACCGTGACGACCCGGATCCCCGACCCCGGATCTGGGGGTGTTACACAAGTCATATATCCTTGATAGATTATCTTATCCAATCATTCCCACCCAGATAGTCTATACCAATTTCACAATAGCATCCTTATTCAAACTGAGGTCAACACATATGGCCTTCAAAAGATAACAATGGTTACCCGCTTTTCCTTCATAATTTGGTAATGATAACATGGATGTTCTGGAAGATATTGGTCGTGTTCAACGTGAACTTCTTCTTAATAATTCCTTATTTACTTTTGTTGTTTATCTCAACAGTCATCTCAATGTTGGGATGTCTTTTATACCTGGTGTCTCCCTTTCTGGGTATCATGCCACCGGTCTTACACTTCACATTCTTGAAGGTCACCTCCTTCATCCAATTTTCCTAATTTCCTACTTTCTTGTCTCCTCAGTCTATCCGCGTCTCATTATTTATCCTTCGAACTATCTCAAGGTCTCCTCAAATTCTCCCAACTTAAAGGGGATAAAATATATGTATCTCTTATGCCTTCAACCATCAATTATAACTCATGGTGAATCACCCTCATCCTGATGATTACATACTTTTCTATTTCTATTGCTACGAGTCTTTAGGGTTTCCTCATACTCGACTCCCTTATTATTCCTCAACTCTATTGCCTTTATATTCCTTTCCACTTCAGTTTCTTTTTATTTCCTTTCTCTTATCATTATTTCATGAACCCACTAATCATTGACTTCAAGCATCATATCATTCAGGGATTCTTGTCATCAGTATGAATCTTGACAACTTTTACAACATAGATTCATAATTCATCATATTCGTCCGCCTTTGTTCTAGCTCCAAAGCTTTTACACTATCTCTATAACCTTGGGAAGTACTTTCCTGAAAACAATTGACTGAACTTAAATCAGTTTATCATAACCTCTTGCTCCGTGCCTTTCTTGGTCTTTCACCAGTGGTGGCCCTTCTCTTAGGAAGGTAAGTGATAAAAACAGTCTTTTGTACTCCGTCAATCATTTAGAATCTCAAATGATTCCTCTATTTCCTTTAGCCAGGCTTTTGCCTCGACTGGGTCAACCTGCTCCTTGGAACTCTGAGAGCTTAGCGACTTAAAAGTCCTTAAAGAATTTCTCGCCGCATTGTTTCCTCAGGGTGGTGGTTGGGGATAATAGTCTAAGTTCTGTTTAGGCAGGTCCATGGATTGCCCAATAGGAGTACCGTCTCGGGTCTCCTTTCCTTACTTGACCTTCTGTTTCCTTAGTATGAAATGTTTCATCCTTCTCCCATACTTGGAGTTATCTTATACGTTAAAATCCTTGTTTTCCACTTCGTTATGTTCTGGGTTCCTTATATCTTAATTGCGACCTCCCTGATTATCACATTCAAGGTTTGCCCCTAATCCTATTCCTTGTGGGGGCATAATACTTGGAAATTTTTTGAGAATCTCTGGATATTTGTCTTACTTACTTTGCTTAAGTCTTTCCCTCGTTCAGTCCTTGCATGATTGCAAATTATGAATTCTCAAGTTCTATAAACTTCATGACACTCTCTTAAGTGTTAATAGTGCAATTAACAATAAGATCTTATCACAAACAAACTGATCTGAACTGAAATTAACGAATATATACATAACCATTTGTTCGAGGGTACAACAATTGAACACATTAAAGAGAATTACATCATTTGATCTGATCGCTTCTATCCCAAAAGTACTACCATAGATAATCATCTAGTCATTAAAACTAATCATTCATAACTTAGGCTAATCCTCCAAAAGCGGTGCTACATGAAGCCCTTGTCTGATCGCTCTGGCTCTGCACACTACCATGGATCAAGAAATACGGGAACGCACGACATCCCTAACCTCCTCCATCACCGAGGTGATGAGGTCTAAGATAGTCGCAAGTAGAGCTGGATCAATCTGACCCTCAAGATGGCCTCTAGCTGTAATTCGGGTTGTAGCCTCAATCCTTTCCATGCTATAAGCTAATCCTGCCGGAAGTACCCCGCCCTCAATTCTTGGTGCAGTAAGTCGGTCCAACAGATCACTTCTAACATTTCGGGCCTCAGACAGGCCACCCCAAGTCATATGATAATTGGCGATAAGAGAAGCCTGTGTGGTAGCATCTAGCAGTCCATGGGGTGCAAGTGGTGCAGACCCAGGAGATCCAAATGGATTACCAAGCACGGTATTAGGTGACAATGGTGCAGGAGATAAAGGTGGTATTTCTTCAGTAGGTGCTGGGCTCTGTACAGGGGAGGGAACAGGAATTGGTGGAACCTCATGGATATCTTCAGGAACCTCGGGAAGAGGGTCTGATACTGGTATAATTGGTGTTGTGGAAGGCCCCACTCCTTCTGCCCTTATTAACCTTTGTGCCCTTGGTAACTCTTTATCCTCTAGTGCCACCCTCGCGGCTATTCTTGCTCTGGTAGTCGCCCTGACTACGGTCATCAATTCCTCAGCGGTCCTCTCTTCATTCTCGTTAGGATCCTCCACGAGATCCTCCTCAGCAACAATCCCTTCTGGGATAACATCCTCAACCGCAACATTCTCAATATGAATTTCATTCGGTCCCTCGTTAGGGTACTCTATCGGATTCACAATTTCATCTCCAACATGTAATAAAACATCCTCATGCTGATGCTTCTGAACCTCAGGGTTCGGTTCCCCGCTGCCCTATACGAGAACGAACTATGTTATTATCATAATATTTATAAGGGTTCCCGTAAGGGTTTTAACTGTCAATACTACGTTAGGTAGCCCGACTATGAACTTGGCAAGAGTTCTTATTATCTTTGTGAACTTATTATCTTAACGTCACATCATCTCTGAGGTTTATAACACTTAGCTCTGATACCATTTCTGTAATACCCCCAAATCCGGGGTCGGGGATCCGGGTTCTCACGAGTTCCATTTCCCTTAATAACACCCAATCTTAATAAACAATCAACTACTCTGTACTGTGACCCCACAATAAACACACACACCACAAGTTATAGTCTCAGAGATGAATATCCAAAAATAACACGAGTCATTTTATTCCAAAATTATATGCCATTACACCTTAAAAGGGTTTCTGAATAGATTTACATTTCTTTGCCATTATTACAATTGATAAAGATTCATAAGTCTGGTACATCAAAAGTTGAAAGCCTAGCCTATTGGTAGTTCCTACCTCAGCTACATCGACATCAACGCCTATAGGAAACTGCGGAACGTTTCCTATACGCTCGCGAATTGGGAGCTTGGTCCTGTTCATCTTTTCTATCTGTTGTTGTGTGATGAAAGAAGAAAGCAAGGGTGAGCAATATGTATAATGATTAACAATATATGAGCATTCTCATAGCACTCATGAAAGTCTTGGTCAAGAAGAAATGAACCAAGCTAATATCTTAACGCGACGAAGTCGCAAAATATTCAGTATATATACATATATACTTTTCAAAATCTTTGAAATCCTCTGCCATGTATAATATACACAGAGTTCCAGTTTATAACTGTATAAAACTATCGTTGCAAGGTGATCTCATATATCTAACCTTGTCTCAACATTTTTGTGAAAATCTTTGTCATGCATAAGATAATCATTAACTAGATATAAGTTGAAAAGATGAAGTTACAAGATACTTCAATATGCTTATATCTTTTCCGAATACTACTTGAACTACCACCGTTCAAGTTATAATTAGTTTCAAAAGTTCATCACATAGATGAGACTACAAGACAAGATTTGAATAGATTCAATCTTTGAATATCGTTATAAATAATGAAGTTACGAGATACTTTATTAAGTCCTGATATATATATATACACCTATATATATATATATACATTTCATACACTCCTTGAAAACCTCTGTTATGAAAATTATAAATAGAGTTGCAATATCCAATGAATTTGGAAAGGAGAAAACGTTGGCATAAACCTGATATCTTGCTGATCAGGCAAAGATACCAATAAGTAACCTTTTCTACTAGTAGTAGTAGATGGATGAATTCCCCACTGGTCATCACCCTGGTCACAATAGGACCTTATGCTGGACTGCCACTTAGCCACTTACACATTTGATGGACTCCCACTGAGCCACTTACACTTTCATGGACGCCCACTGAGCCCATGTTGCTTATGCCGACTCGATAGATGGACTTACTTCCCGAACGTTGGGTAAGTAATCAATTCATTTACCAAAATAGCAACCTTGTTGCGAATATGAAATACACCACAGAGCCGGATCCTTCCGGTTTTGAGCGAGTATTTAAATCCCCTTTAAAAGGAAGATCTTAAATATACAAAAAAATTAGTTTTGGGATCCGCTCTAACTTTTAAAAATCATTTTAAAGACTCGAAAACACTTTAAAGAGTGTTTGGAGTAATGCTGATTTAATAAAGTAAATCAGTCCCAATATATTAGAAAATATCTGAATATTATTATTTAAATAATATTCCCATAAAGAATAATCTTTATAAAAATAATTGAAATAGAAGTTGTAAAACTTATACTTGAAATGAATAGTAAATAACCAAATATATACTTATACGAAAGTAATATCTTTATTTGAATAATCAAAAGTAAGTTTGATTATCAACACATTATTCTTTAATAAAATAAAGAATATTATCCAATAAATAATCGGAGTCATAGGTCCTCAAATGAATATTCAAATAATATTTATTAAATAATATAAACTGAGTCATAAGTCCTCGAATGAATATTCAAGTAATATTCAATAAATAATATAAACTGAGTCATAAGTCCTCGAATGAATAATCAAGTAATATTCATTAAATAATATAAAGTGAGTCATAAGTCCTCGAATGAATATTCAAGTAATATTCATTAAATAATATAAAGTGAGTCATAAGTCCTCGAATGAATATTCAAGTAATATTCATTAAATAATATAAAGTTATCGAATAAACCTTATTCGATTAATAGTTTTGAAAACTATATCAATATATATATATATATATAAATATATATATATATCATATACTCGGGAACATCTACTCTCGGTTTTAGAAAAGGGTTCACCTTTGGGTCCCCTATCCTTATACGCAACTACTGCTTATCTCTAGCATAGGTATTATGCAACTAATAAGCATTTGAACCAACATATATATATCAAGATTACCAAACAGACATGCATATATACCGTATCACATGCTCCAATATATCGCAAGAATTTGCTAATAACAATCATGCATCTATCACAAGATAATGCATATACACATATACATCACAACAACAGTTATACGGGTAGAAAACTTGCCTGAGTGCTCCCGGATAGACTTAAGCTTAGAGTGGGTCCGATAACCTATGAACAACAACATAAGTCGGAATTAAACCCCGGTCGCTAAAGAAACTAGACTTTAACCATTTAGAGTCCTAACGTTCGCTTTTGCGCTTAACGATTTACTTAAGTCGCTCGAGTACCCTCGGCTCCACCATTTTTAATAAATTAACTATTAAGGGTTTTAAGGTGATTCTTTCGCGAGTACCTTACCAACTGCCTAATCCACTTTACATAAATGTTTCATACCCTAATTAGTCATTTAAGGTCCTTAACCAAGGTTTCAAAGTAAGGCGAGTGGTAATGGTTCGGTCGCGAAATGCCGTTACTTAAAACGATCGTTTCTCCTAAACCGTACATCGGATTCAAGCGTACCACATATCAAAACGAAGCTCGTAACATGAACTATCTAAACATGGCAATGGTAAAAACCTAACAGTGAGTTAAAGGGTTCTGATGTTAAGAACAAAAACAGTCTACGGTAAATCGGGCATTACGACGGCTATGTTTACGCGATTACCCAAATTTATACCACCCCAAATCAACCCACAATCAACATCACAACCAAAATCCATCCATACTTCACCATAACAGCCCCAACAACTCAAAATTATCAATTTATACTATTCTCAAACATGAATTTAAACTATACTTAAGTTCATTAATCAATACTCCAAGAATTACAACTCCAAAACATCACAACACCAACTATCCTCTACATTCACAACAAACAAGCCTCTCATGAACTATAACAACAAAACTAAACCTAATAATCAAGTAAATTTAGGTTTTGGAGGGGTTATACCTTCCTTGGAGAGTGGAGAATCAAGTAATTAGCTTGGAATCACCCTTAAAAGTCCTTATCCAAGCTTAATCAAAACAAAAACTCAAGAACAAAAATTTTAGTTCTTGAAAAACACTATTCACCATCTTCTTCCATGATTTTTAGGAAGAGATTGTGAAGGAATTTGGAGCTTAGATTCATAGGATAACTATATCTAAGTACAAGGAACCTTGGATAATTACCTCACAATTTAACAATGCTTGGAGCTTGAATTTGGATTTTCTTATCCTTGAAAATGAAGGAAAGCCGAGAGCTTGATGAAGAAAATGGAGTGTTTTGTGTTTTTTGATTTGTTTGCTTGGTTGCTAGCTTTTGTTTTTGATTAATTACCTTTTTACCCATAAAAAATTGTGTGGTTATTAATCAACCACACCTCCTTCCCTTATGTCATGCTTATGTCACCTTTCCTATGTCATCTTGTTACACTTGTCTTCCTCTTGTTGGTATGATGACATCATCATCCACTAACCCCTTGATTAACTCCTAATTACTTGGCTAATGACCGCTGATCTGTTATGCGGTTCGCTTAACTTTTGTTTTCGTTTATCGTTTATCGTTTGAGGGATCATACCCGGGATCTTATTACTTAGGTTTCCTTAACCTTTCTCAATACATTATATTCCTTTTATGATCCTCTCTTATAATCCTTGAATTTAAATCCTTTTTATTCTGTTACCTTATACTCAGTTCTTCTTGTATCTGGTAGATTTTTGGGAAAAATCAAAGTGTTCGAATTTGGATTCTGACGATCTTTACATACACTTATATCCCATATAAAGTACTAATAAGATCTCAGAATAACAATAGAAGAACCCCTACATAGTGTGGTATGAAAAGTTTTCTTATTTAGCATAATCAGCAAAATCACTATTCATAAGGGTTTAAAAAAAATCCAAAAATTGGGGTTATTACAGAGGCAAAGGATATTTATTCTTGATAGTTAACTTGTTCAACTCACGAAAATCAATACATAGTCACATGCTACCGTCCTTCTTTTTCACGAACAATACTGGTGCGCCCCATGGGGACACACTTGGCCTTATAATTCCTTTGTCGAGAAGTTCTTGCAACTGCTTTGCTAATTCTTTCATTTCAACAGGTGTCATTCGATATGGAGCTTTCAAAATTGGTTCAGTCCCTGGCGCCAAATCAATAGTGAACTCGATTTCTCGATCCGGTGGAAGTCCTGGAAGTTCATCTGGAAAGACATCGGAAAACTCACAAACTACAGGAATATCTTTGATCTTCGGACTTTCTTTGTCGGTATCCAATACATAAGCTAAGTAAGCTTGACATCCTTGGCGTAACAGTCGTTTCGTCTGTATCATTGTTAAGAATCTCTGCTTTTGCTTTTCACCTTTAAATATTACCATTTTATTTCCTTCAGTCTGCAATTTCACTTTCTTATTTGCGCAATCAATCTGAGCATTATTACTAGCTAACCAATCCATTCCTAAAATAACATCAAACTCTCCTAACCTGAAAGGTATCAAATCAACTGAGAAATGACATCTCCCTATCTCATTATCACATCTGGGCATACTTGATCTACCATAACCTGATCATCATTTGCTAATTTTATGACTAACACTTCATCTAACCACTGAGTCTCACAGTCTATCTTAGAGATAAAATCTTCAGAAATAAAAGATCTAGTAGCTCCTGAATCAATCAATACTAGAGCATTTACGGAATTCACAGGGAGCGTACCCGCAACCACATTTGGACTTTGTACTGCTTCCTTCATTGACATGTTGAAAGTCCTTGCCCTGGGCTGATTTTGTGGTGGTAGTGGAGGTGGAGGTAATGCTAAAACCCTTGGAACACTAGCGGCCATTGCAACTCCTCTGCAGTCCTTGGCAATATGTCCTTTTCTTCCGCACTGAAAATAAGTGATCTCTGTCTTTCCCGTTGGACATTCTCCAGAATAGTGTCCCTTTTGCTTGCACTTAAAACACGTGACATTTGGCTTGTTGCAAATCCCCGTATGCTTCTTACCACACGTTCTGCTGATTCGGGGCTGGAAGTCAATTACCCGCCCTCTGATTGTTTTTTTCTGGTCTCCTGAAGTTTGCTTTTCCCCGGACTTGAAATCCCGGCCTTTTGTTAAAATGATTCTGAGAATTTCCTGGTCCCTTCTCTTTCTGAGCCGCTTCACTCTCACCTTCAATGATCATGGCCTTCTGAACAATAGCCGTATAAGTCGTCAGCTCAAACACAGCTACTCTGCTACGAATCCATGGTTTCAGTCCCTGATGGAATCTCTTGGCCCGCTTTTCATCCGTATCCACTTGCTCAGGTACAAACCTGGCCAATTCAGTGAACTTAGTCTCATAATTTATGACCAATAAGTTATCTTGCTTCAGCTCCAGGAACTTGATCTCCATCTGGTTCTTCATAAAATGAGGATAATATTTCTCCAGGAAAAGATCAGTGAATCTATCCCAGGTCACCACACCTTCCCCTTCCAAAGCTTTCTTCGATTCCCACCAGTAATTGGCTTCGCCTTTCAGAAAGTAGCTAGCAAACTCCGTCTTCTGTTCTTCCTCAACTTTCACCAACGTAAAAGCCTTTTCTATCTCCTTCATCCAAGCTCTCGCCTTTGTAGGATCTGTGGAACCGGCAAATTCTAGAGGCTTTACCGACTGAAATTGCTTGAAAGTGACTACAGGTGCTGCTGGTGGTATTTGATGTCCTGGATGAGCGGCTTGCTGTAACATCTGTTGTTGGAACTGCTGTTGTTGCTGCTGCATTTGTTGTTGCATCATCAGCATCTGCTGTTGCATGAGATGGAACATCTGATCCATCTGATTATTATCGGTTTGGCCCACGGTATTTCCGTTAGATGAGTTGGGTCGTGCTTTTCTTTTAGGAGCCATCTTTCTGATAATAAAATAATAGATTTCTCTTAATAATAGTATACTAACTAGATGTTATATAATGGAAATAGTCTTTATAATACTAAAACAGTTGTTAAAACAATTGATATGGGGAAAGAAAACAATTTATTAAATATCTAAATAAATAAAACAATGCGATGTGTAAATAAATCCCTTTTTAAAATACTTTTAAAATTTTTGAAAATATAAAGGGTACAACATGATCGTAAATAAAACAACATTTGTAAATATGCAATGATAAAATAGTGAAATAAATGTAAATGCTTAAATAACTGGGAAATAAAGAAAACGTGAAAAAGTCCATCTTATATATATTTATATATAGGTAGGACACCAGCTGCAGGTGTCAATGCTTGATACAAAAGTCTGCGATATGCCAGTCATACTGCTACTGCTATCAGTCAAAACTAGTAGCTACACTCATACAAACTAGTCATACAATACTATGCTGCCTCTATCTACAAAAATATACAAGATACAACACTCCCCCGTCTGCTAAAATCAGAATCCTGGTGGCACATGGCTCAGCTCCTCCTGCAATGCCTCTAACACTGCCTCTGTGAGTCCCATCGCCCTACGATATGCTGCCTCTGCACTCATATCCTGCTGCCTCAGATCAGTAAGCTGCTGAGAACTAACTCTGTGAATCTAGCGTAGCCTCTCCCTCAATATGTAGTCTGGTCGAAGTGCTCGAACAGGACCATCCTCCTGTGTCTCAAACAGTCCAAGGATCTCTCTACACTGGTTCTGCCATCGAATCCTCTCCTCTCTCTCTGCCTGAAAATGCTGATATGTAACTGTATGATGCTCACGAAGATCCGTGCGGGAACCTCGAGAAGGTAACGGCCCATCTACTACTACCTCGTCCATGAACTCCGGCTGTGGAAACTGATATACCCCGGGAACAGGGGCATAGATAGCTAACGGGGCAGGAAATAAGACAGGCTGCTCCATAGGTGCATACACTGGTGGCTCTGCCTCAGGCTCCATCAGTGGAATCTCTGGAATCTCGACTGGTGGCATAGGAATCTGGGGCTCTAGATCCTCCCATTGCGGAATATCAACCATGTCAGGAATATCGAACATCGGGAACTCTAGTGGTGGAAAATCTGGTATCTCTGGCTCAAAATATGGAAAGTAATCTGCAAAACCTGGTACCTCTGGGGGAAGTGGTATCTCTGGTGGTGGTCCAGGTGGCAATGGTGGAGGTGGTGGCAATGGAGGAAAGATCTGCTCTGACACTGGAGCTACTACCGGTGCAATAACTGGATCTGTCTCAGTCCGCTCCGTAGACGATGATAATGAAGCCATCTAATATACATAACAATAATAACACAAAAACAAATCAAATCACAATCCTAAAACTCATAAATCACATAAACAAACAATCCTAACACTCTTACTTCTATCCTATACGCTTTTTCTGTCTTATCTTAATCCTAATGTTCTTATTTTCAAGGGTCAAAACCTAAGCTCTGATGCCAACTATAACACCCTCCAAATCCGGGGTATAGATTTGGGGCATTATTAATAACAACTACAACTAAACCTGCACAAGCGGAATATAAATATAACAATTACCCCGAACTACTACTACTCAGGATCTTTTAAGGTTAAGAGTTGAAAACAAGAACCACACACTAACTTTATTACAACCCAAATAAAACAATCTGTCTCAAGAACTCTCTTTGTTACAAAACTTTATTCTATCTACATTCTTACCACATAACTTTTATTCAAACTACACCAAACTTTAATTCAAACCATAATACTACTTATCCTGTTACACCTGATCCGGTAACTCAAAGTTCTCTTCGGGGATAGGAAGGAACACCCTTGGTATAAGAGGGTCCCGCTGCTTGACTCGCTTCTTGACTACGCGGGTCCTGATGGGTTTCATTTTCTACCTTAACTGTAAAACAATAGGAATAACAATAAAAGAGGATGAGCCAAAATTGCTCAATAAGCCTGCAACAATATATATATAGTATAAAGAGAGAAGTATAAATGAACCGATAATCTGGTGGTTTGAACAACCATCTGAATCTGTATAAGATAATAATTTGCCAACACTGGCGAGTGCCAAATGAACAAGACTAGAAACAAGAACTAATTATACACTATAACCTGCTGATCAGTCAGGATACAATGCGGATCTATACCCAACTGCATAGACCCGACCAACATAAAGAGTACTCAGGCAACCACGGCCTATTAATTAATGGTCTGGGTAAAACCCAGCCCGTATAGTAACCATCCAGTCCAAAGTGTAGCATCCGGAACAATCGGAATGCTTTTGATGTATCCCAACACCAGGATATATCAAAGTATATGTAACAAGGGTAAAAGTATTGGAATATGAATAAAGGATTTAATAAAGTGGGAGAAATCAAGAATCGAAATGAAATAGAAACAAGAATCAATAACTGGTATAGTGTTTATGAACAAGAATTATCAAAGTGTAACTGATATGGAAAATGAGATATAATTCACTATTCTGAATTTAGAATAGGGGAAAAACTTGCCTTGTGCGTACTTAACCTGGTTCAACTCACCACCTTCGGTCTCTAGCTTGATCTGCCTTGCTGACACTGAACCAATCATAGAAAGATAATCGTTTAGATAACTTACTACATACGCATATCTCGAATTTATACTACGCAACCCTATCAATCTACACATGCGTTTCTATCCGACTCGCATATATACACATATATAATTATATAACACGTAAGGTTCACATAACCACGTAAAGTACATAGCACATAAAGCACATAATTGAGTTTTAGACTTATAATTATTTTTATAATCGATATTAGACTCATATTTATAATAACTAACCCTATCTGATTTTATTATAATTTTTCGGGATTTATTTGACTCGATTATACCCCTATTAGGGTCTATAACCATTCACTAACACAAGACCATTCTCTTCTGGAAGAAATTATAACTTACAATTATTTTTATTGGATTCCTTTCATTTTTCTGAGTCTAGGGGTCTTCGTTTCGCTCAAATCGGACTAACGGTTTAATTATTATGAATTAAACAAGATTTAATTAATTAATAAATAATTATAAATAAATAATTATAATTAAATAGCCCAAAATTATATTTTTAAATAATTATTTAATTATTATTTTATTTTAAAATAATTAATCCCTAATTATTAGGATTAATTACAATTTATTATAATTATTTACAAATTATTATTACTTATTCGATTAGATCGATTATTTATAAATAAACAACTGATACAACTAACTGATACGCTATTTATCGAATAAATACTTATTACTCGAATTATAATCTAACTCAACGATTAATTACTCGTATAAATACGAGCTACTCGCGATTCTCCAATTACTATCGAACTGCTATTATTATTACTATGCCTATACGATTAATTAATCAATTAACTATCTGTATTTAATTATA
The DNA here is from genome assembly GCF_009905375.1 of Apium graveolens. Taxonomy (NCBI): domain Eukaryota; kingdom Viridiplantae; phylum Streptophyta; class Magnoliopsida; order Apiales; family Apiaceae; genus Apium; species Apium graveolens. The sequence continues at coordinate 25,736,255 of NC_133653.1, forward strand.
CAATACGAATAATTATTACGATATTCTTCGAATAAACCATCGCTCGACTAATAATTCTAATTATCGAATCACTACTCACATAGATACGGGTTACTCGTAATATAATAAACTAATTATCAGATTATTAATCATATTATTTAATCCTTATTTATTAATTAATTACCTAATTATTAATTAATTACCTAATTATTAATTAATTAGATAACTAATAAATAATTAGATAGATAATTAAATATTTAATTAAATAATTAAATTCGAATTTCTAAATTAATAAAATAATTCAGAAATTATTATTAATAATTTTCAGAATATAAATCTAATTTTTATTTACTTTCTAGAATTATTAAAACTGATTTCTGATTTTAGAAAAAATAAAATAAATATTAAAATTTCAGAAACATAACAACAAGTTTCAGGGTTAGGGTTTTTGGATCAACCCCGGGTCGAAACCGGGTTGGAACCCGGGTTGAACCCGTGTTATCGGGTCACGAAGAACGCCCGGAATCCGGCAATTACTCCGATGACGGCGGCCGGAACCGGCGAAGCAAAAACAACGACCACAGTTGCGATTTCAATCCCGTTCCTTCACTGTTTTTGTTCCACAGCAACCACAAGACGTCCCCTTCTGTTTCTCCTTCGTTCTCGTAGAACATGACGCCGGAAAAACAAAGAACAGCGGCGGCGTCGCCGCTTTCTGGTGAGGCTAAAACGGACACGAACAGGCACGAAACCGGTGCCGTTCGATTCGCAACACAACGATCTACAAGCTTATGACCACAGAATCATCAAACAAACCACAAATCAAGCAACCCGAATTCGAATTAAAAACCCGAAAATACGAAATTAAAATCGACTCAACAATCAACAAAAGTAATTACATAAACAGAAACTACGAATCACCAGCTTCAATTTGACTACTTACATGCTCGATTTGGTTGACAGAATCACGATCAAAATCCTGTTTGATTCTCTGCCCTGTTCTTCACCAAAAAACCCTAGTTCTTGATTTTCTGAATTTTTTAATTTTTTTATGATTAATTAACTAATTAATTAACAGAAAATCAGCTATTTATATTAATGAGAATAATACCCCTAAATAAAATTAAGGGGCTAATTACACTCCTAATAAAAATATTTGGCCCCAATTTTTATAATTTTTGGGTATTAATAATGAATTTTTAAATATCCAATAAATACAAAATTAATGCTAAAAATTTTCAAAAATTATGAATATTACAAAAATGCAAAGAAAAATAATGTATGATAATTTTATGACCATATAAAAATAAAAATGTGATTTTTGTGGGGTTTTTGGTACCCGAAGGGGTTCGGAAAAGTCGTTTTTCGCGAAAAAGGTAAATTTGTAAAACGTCTAGGGGTTCAGAATAGCGATATGGTATAGGTTGTTTTTGGAAAAATAAAACCAATGATTTTGTTTGAAATACGGGCTTTTAAAACATGGTTTGAGTTTTACGGGTTTTGATATAAGATATATAACTTACGGTAAAACATTCAATAAATATCCAAAATACGTTTGGATCAAAACAAACAACACGTAACACATAGCAGTTAGGGTTTAATGACTCAACACATTTAATCACATAATAATACACATAATTTATCTTTATTATGATATAATACAAGCGTAATTTTTCGATCGTTATAACAAGGGTTTGGGTTATAACAAGGTTATGTGCAGGCCTATATAGACTAAAAAACCATAAAACATTTGCAACTAGAATCAGGAGGATAACCTGATGTAGTAGTTCCATAATTTAACTTCAGGTAAACAAATGAAGAGTATCGCAGCCTCTCTTAGTGTTTTAACAAAAGAGTGTCATCTGCATTAGTTGAATAAATTATATGATGAAGTTTCCACCCAAAATTGTGCTGCATGCTCATATTAGTTCTTGGGCATGACAAAAAAAATTAAAGAATAATATTTTTAATTTTCTTTTTTAATTATAAAATTCATGAAATTTTTAACTAATATTATTATAAGTAAAATTTGGTAGAGAGGGTGTCAGCAAAGCATAACTCAAAAATATTTGGTACCTTTGAATTATATATCCTTACAATTATATTTATATCACTTAAAATAATAATAATAATATAAATAATTTATGATAGTATTGATTTTAGTAACTATTATAAAAAACAAATTTGAACATGTTATTTTATTTTTAATCTTTGTAAAATTAAATATATGTATAATGAAATATTTATTATAAAATTTAGACTATTCTTACATTTTAACCCTTTAGTCTTGTCAAGCTACTCTCTCTGTTTAAATTTGTGAATCTCTTTGTTACTCTTCGCTCAATCTTCACTCAATAATGTAGACAGTAAATAATAAGTTATCTAGCAGTAAGGTTTAGCAATTATAAATTAGCGAAATGAAAAACTAAATATTAAACAAGAATAGATATAAGATACCTACAAATGCTTCACGGACATACTTACTCAACAATCTAAAAGCCTTTCAATTCACATTTCTACAGTTGCATGTTTAGAAAATATAATATACAATCACATGGACTAGAAGGGAGAACTAGTGTAAATAAACAGGGTATTTGGTTAGCTGTCATATAAATCTTGTAAAAATTGCCATTTTAAATTTCTTGACTTTTAGCAAGTCTCGTCATGAGAAGGGTTAAGTCGTCATAGGCTAAAGGTTTTTTTTTTAGTTTCACGTATTAGTATCACTTATAAATATTCAACACAATTGCTAAAAATACATCTAGAATCCAGCGTCAACACTAAAAGTATAAACTTGTACTTCAAAACATAAAAAACAAGTAAATTCCTAATTAAGGATACTAGTTATCAAGAACGATTTGTACCCAACTTAGCCAATCACTAAATATGGGACGCTATTTCATAAATATACAGCTAGCTATAAGAATAAGAACCACAAATTTCAGACCTATTTGTACCTTGCAAAAATTCTTGTGGCTTCTTCTAACAATTCTTATATAAAAGATTCAAGAAAAGTAGTTCCTCCTCCTTTTGAGCCAAATGCAAAATATTTTAAAGTCCCGCCATAGCCCGACATAAGTAGCAAACAAAAAATTATATTTCAAGCTATTTTCAAAGAATTGACACATATTCAACAAATTTTCTAGGACATTTGAGCAAATAAAATAATTTCAGCAGAGATCTGAGAGAGAAGAGAACATATCATAAATCAACAAGCATTGAATGCTTACTTACAACAGCTACATCACTTTATAGAAACTAGAATTATCACTTTGTCTAAACTAGTATTATAGAAGAAGCTCTCACAATATTTGCTAAGTCATTCCATTAATTTTCTAAGACCTTCATTCATATTAAAACAATAGATTTCTCGATTTTTCTATAAATAAATTAATGGAACTTTGACGGAAACAAAGGAAGTAATTTTTAAGTTAAAAACCATGTGAATAATATAATTGATAAGCAAACAGGCTCCTGATATAGTCATAGTGTAATAATAATCTACTTGTACTTACATTCAAGCTGCAAGCAACTCAATTCAGCCAATTCTTTGTTTTTTCAATTCAAATATTTGGGCTTAAGATCTAGGAACAGTTAGACAAAAACACGACCCGGCCTTTACCACTACTTGCACTGCCATCAACTGATACAATGTGCATGGCTGAGCTGACAAACACCTCAAACAGGGGATACGAGAATGTTGATGTGGCTGATGATAAGGATAAAAGTGGCTATAGTAGACCTCAGGTGCACAACAATGAGAGAGCTGGTGGTTGGTTATAATCAGGGATCACATTTTGGAATTATTCTAGCATTGGCTCTCCTCATCATTAGCATTTCATTTTACATTATCTGTCATTTCATTTGCATTTCCCTAGAGAGATTTATATACCCTATCTTGTCAAAAGGGTTCATTATCTTGATTGTAAACCAGACTTTTTCTCCTCTTCTAGTTATTTCAATGTTCTTGAATTAATATGTTATTTATCTTCAAAGTTTCCATTCATCTGTGCTAGTTTTCTGGATATAACATTAGTTCTTAGCTTACTGTTATAGTAAGTTGAGTTCATATCTTGGCATTAATATTTGCATTTCATCACTGGTATCAGAGCCAAACGCTCCTTGGATCATGGCTCAAGGAAAATAAAAAAAAGCTTTATCCGATGACGAAGGTGGCTCAGCAGATCTAAAACGTTTAGAGGTAACTGTTCGAACTCTTCTCGAAGAACAACAACAACGTTTAAATCAGGCATGTTCTGCTAATGCTCAAAATATCAATTAAAATGCCAAATCCATATCTACGATGAATGATCTCATAGTGGGTCTTTCAGTACAGATAAATAAGCTATTGTCAAGTGATGGTAAGGCCTCTAGTTCATCTAATGACACCAATACTAGATCTAAGGATGGGTCTCAGTATAAGCACCATAATTTTGCTTCTCGTATGACTAAAGTACAGTTTCCTAGGTTTGAGGGAACAGATCTTAGATCTTGGCTTTATAAATGTAATCAGTTTTTTCAATTAGATGACATTGAAGATTCTCAGAGATCAAGACTTGCTGCTATTCACTTAAAGGGTAGGGCCTTATTATGGCATCAAAATTTTCTGAAGAGGTGTCAAAATATAATGCCCACATGGGCCAAGTATACAGAGGAGATAAGTATGAGATTTGGTGAATTGTATGATGACCCCATGTCCGAATTAAAAGCACTCAAACAATCTGGTTCTGTACAAGAATACCATGATATGTTTGATGCTCTTACTGGGAGGCTACAACTTTCTAAGGAGTATCTCTTGAGCTGCTATCTAGGAGGTTTGGAGGAGGAGATTCAATTAGCAGTGCGTATGTTTTGCCTCAAAACTGTCCAACAGGCATTATGCCTGGAAAAATTACAAGAAGCCACACAAAGAGCCAAGAAAAATAAGTCTGGGAAACCATCTATGTTGCCAACACCCTCCACCAAACCAGTCACTACCAGCCCTTTTAAACCAAACACCTTCAGAAACACTGCATTACCACTTAATGCCAACCAAAAAACTTTGACTCCTGAGGAATTTAATGAGAAAAGAGCAAAGAACATATATTTCTGGCGTGATGAGAGATATGAACCTGGTCATAAGTGCAAGGGCAAGAAACCACAGCTCTACCATATTGAAATGGAAGATGATGAAGAAACAGAAGTACAAGAAGACACTATGGAAGAAGAACTGGCCATTAATACCGAATTTGCTAAGATTTAAGTACAAGCAATGGATGGTATAACATATTTTCAAACTATGAGAGTAACCGGCTATCATGGCAAGAAAGAGCTGTAGATACTACTAGATAGTGGCAGTACTCACAATTTTATTGATGCGCAAAAAGCATTAAGGTTTGACTGTAAAATAGAAACCATAGCCCCTATATGGGTAAAGGTAGCAGATGGGAATCAGTTGAAATGTGATCACATGATTAAGGGGTTTACATGGAGGATCCATGGAGTAGAATTTGAAGCTGATGTTCCGTTGTTACCACTCAGTGGTAGTGATATGGTGTTGGGTATACATCGGTTTTCCCAGTTAGGCCCGGTAATATGGGATTTTCTTAACCTTACTATGCAGTTCACTTACAAGGGAAAGAAAGTGAAACTGAGAGGAGTTCAGCATAAGAAGCTTTTGGGTATTCACTCAAAGAAGCTGGATAAATTGGTTAAGAATGCAGGAGAACTATCCATGTTGCAAGTTATTCCTTGTACCATGTCACACACTCCCCAGTTATCTGTTATGACAATTGCACATCAAGTAACACACTCACATTTGGACGACTTGCTGCAAAATTACTCTATTGTGTTCCAGGAACCTCAAGGGCTGCCCCCACAGGGATCATTTTGACCACCAGATTCCACTCAAAGAAGGTACCAATGCTGTAAATCGGAGGCCATACAAATATCTTGTTCTACAGAAAAATATAATTGAAGAAATGGTACAGAAGTTATTGGAACAAGGGGTCATCAGGCCAAGCAATAGCCCCTTTGCGGCACCCATTGTTCTGGTTAAAAAGAAAGAGGGAGGATGGCGAATGTGTGTGGATTATAGTAGTCTAAACAAAGCTACTATTAAAGACAAGTTCCCTATTCCCATTATCGAAGAGCTTCTTGATGAACTATAAGGTACACAATATTTCTCTAAGATAGATCTTAAATCTGGATACCACAAGTGAGAATGTATGCTAGTGATATATATAAGACTGCTTTTAAAACTCACTTTGGACACTTCGAGTACTTAGTAATTGTTAGGGCAAAAACACGCGCTAATATTCACGCAAGTATACACGTTCGCAAGTAGTATTAGATATAAATCAGATTCATTCCCACAGAGACTGGTTCAGATTAAGTTCAATTTATGCACCTATGTAACAATGTATGGTTATCGCTCAATGCTAAGACAAATAACAAATTGGGTTTTTATTTAACTAAGAGGTTATACTAAATAACATTAACTAAGAGAATTGAGGTTGAATTACTATATATGACAAACATGAGATTCTAACTTCATTAAATACTTCATTCAATAGCCTTATTGTTCTTAACCTAGCATGTAATGGTGATGACACTAATCAGATAACACGAAACTAGTAAACGCCAACTTTCGTTGTACGAATACCCTACCAAGCATCCACAAAAGAGATGGAAGTTGAATAGACATCAATTATGCTTAGTCCTTATATGTCTATAAGAATTGAAAACATAAAGGTTTAATGCGCAAGTTATCTATCGTGATTACATAGGGAAAGTAAGATGGTTAAAATTACCTACGAATCATGCATAACAAATACATGAACCTATACTAGCATGGCAAGTTCTAAACCTCTATATTCACTGTCGCTTCAATAGAGATTAACACGCTATCTTATATGTTAGCTACGCACAACCAATACTATTATATCAATCAATCACCACACACCAAGATATCGAAAAAAATTAATTATTGAAATCCATAAGTAAATCCGCTAGAATCCCATGATAACGATTAGCCCATAATAGAACTCATCGTCGCCATGGGTTCATATGAAAGCATGGTATAAAACAAGGTCTTAATAAACTGAATAATAATCAAAGTATGAATAAAAAAGGTCTAGGTTTAACAAGAATGAAAACAAGCATCCAAAGTTACAACTATTTTCAAAGAATCATAAGTAGAAAACAAGATCTTCTTTTTCAGAGTTGTTTTGTGCTTCTAGGTTTTCTTCTTGATCTCCCAATCTTCCCGGATGATGAAAACCTTTTTTTTAAGTATATATAAGCTCATATTGGACCTGGACCCTTAAAATCGTCAAATTCCACTCAAAAAGGCTTTTTCAGCGAAATCAGTGAAGTCAGCCGCGCATCAGCACGCGGTCGCGTGCGGGTCGGAGGCGGCCGCGTGTCAGCAGGTGGTCGCGTGCACTTCTGACGCGGCCGCGTGCAGCCTTTTTGGAAAATTCTGATGAATCTTATTTTGCCCATAACTTGACGATTCAACTGTCCATGCGAAGCTAACGAGATTCTCTACAACTTGACAGTGGCCTTGGCTTCCAAATCTGATCACTTTTCATCATATTTCCTTTAAAAGCTCCTTTCCTCATTTAACTGATACCTGAAATGCAATAACACAAAAACACATCAAAATACCAACAACTTGAGTCCAAAACACCAATTTAAGCTTGTAATAAAGCGTTCCAAGTGGATACAAAATCCACTTTTCACACCCCCAAACTTGAATCGATGTTTGTCCTCAAGCATAAAAAGACTCAAAACTACAAAACAAACCTAATGCATGAATGCAACTACGAGAATGCAACTAAATGATAATGCAATCGATCCCCTCAGAACAACCATAACCAAATGAATAAACCAATGCCTCTAAGAATGCAATGACTTAAAACAGAGTTTGAATAAATCCCACAAACCAACTCACAAACCAGAAACGTGCGTGTGTGGAATGCTTAACAGATATCTCTCGATACTAGATCAATAACCATAACTTATCTATCATGGAAACAATCAAAAGTTTATAAACAGAATAGACAATAAATGCATTATGACTCACAACACCTCCTTTCTACTAGAGTTATACAAGGATTCACACTATTATTGAACACATAACAAAGATGCTTATTTGACCGTGCAATGAATGAGGTCCCAAAAGACTTATGCATAATACCCATATAGCGAGCGTTAGGTTAGCAGATCCCAGACTATAAAAGCCTTAGGTCACTAGGCACAAAGTCCCCTAGAACTTAATAACTCGAGTTTTAAAGAGCTCACTCTTGATCAATTATGCATTAACACATACTTTTTTTTCTTTTTTTTCTCTTTTTTCTTTTTTTTTTTCAATAATTTCTGAATGAGTGCGTTTTGCTCCATCTCATTCAACCCTAGACTACTCATAAAAATATGATCTGGCTACTAGCCATTTGACGCCTAGCCTTACAACAACTAGCAATGAAATCCAAGTTTTTCTCCAGATAAAAAAATCAGTATTTTTACGTCATTACGAGAATATCACAAATTCTAAATATAACCAAGTGATTAAATCTCAACAACAAACAAGTATGATCATGATCTAGATCAAAAGCAACCATATAAGACTTTGTGAAAATATTTGTTTCTGGCATGCAAATCAATTCATTAGGACTTAAATATCCCTCTATTCATCGTCACTACACTCAAATCAACATCAACTTATCAAATATCATAGTTCATCTTAAGGGATCATGCTAAATATGCATGCAAATGCAACTATATGAAATCACATAAAAACAAACATATACAAATCATGCAAAAATTGAAAGAGATGTGTCCTAAGTCCAATCATGTATGATGATTTAGGAATAACTTTTATGTAATCTATTTTGATTTCAATGATATTAATAAAAGACTTGTTTTGGTTTTATTGCGGGCTTTATCTATTTAAGTGTTTAAATAAAATATACCATAGTTTAGAGTAAAGCTTTTTATGGATTATGATGAGATCATAATAATAAGACCTAAAAGATGATAACTCTAAACTTAAATATTTCCTGGTCGTAGGATTACCAACTGGTAATTAGTAATCCGCAAAGATCGGTACATACTATGCTTGCTTCATTATGAAGGATGTCTGTTCTCATAGACATTTGTGTGGTGACACTATAGCTAGTATGTAGGTGCTTATTATAGAATAAGTTCACTAAATATGACTCACAAAGCTGAACAACTGATGGAGTTCACTCACGTGTCAGCAGTTGTTCACATAGTGATAGTTGTACAAGTATCCTTAGACTTGAGGTCATCATAGTCATCTTGTGTACACTGAACTATGCTTTGGTTTAGTTCTTAGTCTCTAGGGACAATTATAAGGGCTCTACTGGGTATAGGAATTTGTACACGAAGATAGTGTATGATCAATAAAGGATTTACCCCTTTGTAAGGCATATGTCATAGCCTATTTGTATATTCGAGGATTTAACTCAACTCAAATAAGAATGTAATAAGTAAATAGTGGATCTACCGTCAAAGAGATCTCGCTAAGTAACATCTGTCAAAGGATTCAGAAACAAGGTTCATCTACAGAATTGAGGAATTAATTCACTGGAAGAAGTTCAAGAAATTGATCAAGCCTCAGTGATATAAATCAAGGTTGTGGATTTAATCAAGTGATAGAGATCTCGTCAGGGTATCAGATAATTACAAGGATTTAATCTGAAGAAAATCAAGTATCAAAGTCAAGAAATGAAGAAACGTCACGGAAGTTAGTCACTCATAAACCGGACAGTACATCGAGTGTCAACATTGAAGTGGTGGAATTGATTCATAATTTTCAGTAATTTTCAGAAGATTTACAGAAGAATGGTTGCAGTTCAAGAGTAGTATTAATTCTCTATTAATTAATTAAGTCATATAATTTAATTAAGAAAATAAATTATATCTGCAAAGATTAATTTATTTATTAATTGAATTAATTGATTAATTAATTCTGAATTAATATTAAGATTTTTCAGAATTGTTTTTGAAAATGAACTAGCATGACAATCTGGATTGTCATACCGATTGTCATGCCAAGTCATTTCAATTGTCATACCGAAAGTTACACTGGGAGGAGGATTGTCTTTCCAGTTCATTCTGATTGTCTTGCTAGTTCAATCAATAGTCTCACCGAAAGTCTTGCTAGCTCAATGGATTGTCTTGCTAGCTCAATGGATTGTCTTGCTGAGCTAAAAGGATTGTCTTGCCAACAAATCAGGTGGTTGTTTTATTATTTAAACAACAGAAGCAACAGAAGTCAATCATTCATCCGAAAAACAGTTCAAGAACAAAGAAAAGCAGAAGCTAAAAAATATATCATCTCTTCTCTGCTAAAATCAAGATCACAATTTCTAGCTAGTAAAGTTAAATCCAAACCACTAGAAATCATTATCTTGTTCTTGTGTAACAATCTAGCAGATCAAAATCCCTAGAACTTAATCTCAAATTGCGTTTAGCACTTGATTCTAATTATTACAAAAATAGAAAAAGTTCATGTCGAATTTATTCTAGATTTGTGATAATTAATTTGAGATTAATTCCTTGTAATCGATACAGTTGTTGTAACACCTTTCAAGTTTAATAATATTTTTATTTAACTTGAATTTTGTTTCACATTTTTTATTCCGCATTTAATTCGATTATTCGGTACTGTTTGTATTCAACCCCCCCTTCTACAAACACATTGGGACCTAACAATTGGTATCAGAGCCTTCTGATTAACGAACAAATCAAGATCCTAGACTTTTGTGATTTTTCAACTCCTTGAATTTTTATTTATTCAAAAATTCATAATGACTTCACAAAAAGTTGGAACCGTTAAAATTCCACTATTTGATAAAGAAAATTACATCATGCGGAAGAAGAAGATGCTATTATTTTTACAAGTTGCAAATCCCAAATATCTGAACTTGTTAAAGAAGGGTCTAAAAACTCCGATGGTTATTGAACCAGAGGTGATAGTAGATGATGTTGTGATTACCAAAGCTAGAACCTATCCAAAAGAGCCTGAAGATTTTACTCCTGCTGAGAAGGAAGAAGCCTCCTTGGATGCCAGCCTTCAATTAATATTAATTGATTCCCTTGATCCCTTGATGAATAGACATGTGATGAAATGTAAAAATTCCAAACACATGTGGGAAACTATTGAGGTGATTAATGAAGGCACAGAGGAAGTTAGGGAGAACAAGTTGGAGATCCTAACCTCTGAGTATGAATATTTTAAATCAAATCCAGGAGAAGGAATTACTGAAGTGTTTGAGAGGTTCAATGCGTTGATCAACAACCTGAACATAAATGGGAAATATTATTCAATCAGGGAGGTCAACAAAAAGTTCCTTTTAACACTGCCAACTCATCTTGAACATAGAATCACTGCCATTAGAGAAGCTAGAGATCTGAGTGAGATTTCTTTGGACAGACTCTATGGAGTGTTAAAAACCTATGAGTTGGAGCAGATTCAATAGAAGGAAGTCTACGGGAAGGATAGAATGGTCAGCACATCTACTGCACTTGTAGCTAAAGGTCAACAACAACATCAACTCAACAATTGGAGAGAATGGTACAGTGTTCCAAGGCTGAGGAAAATATGTTAGTAGCAGAATATGATCCTCCTACTACAAATAAATCAAGTGATGATTTTTATTCCTTGGAAGAGCTGGAGCAATTGGAAGACGAGTCAATGGCCCAAATTGTCAAGAGATTCTCCCATGTCAGATTCAAGAGGAATTCCAAGCTTAAGTACAAGTCCAACTACAACAAATTCCAGAAAGGTGGATCTTCATCCTCTAACACCAGCAGTGGTGGATACAAAACAGGGATGGTTGATCGGAGCACCATCAGATGCTATAACTGCAATGAGTTGGGACACTTTGCCACAGAATTTAGGAAGCCAAAGCAAGTAAGAAAGAACTCTGAAAGGGCTTATCTGGCAAAGGGAAGAAGCTGGGATGATACTGACAGTGAAGATGAAGATGAAGGAAATCTTGCTCTTACGGCTATTGATGGAAAAGCTTCATCGTCAAGAATAAAGGTAAAACTTTCTGATGCTGAAATGGTTTATCATCTAAGAGGTAACTTAGATTGTGCACGTCGTGATAATGAACTGTTAAGTTTACAAATCACAGACCTTGAGAAAGAGGTCAATGAATTAAGACTTGTGCACATTAATCAAGACAAATTAAAAGAACAAGTATCTTTTCTAGAGAATAGAGTTGACTGTTATAGAAAAACTCGAAACTATTCTCAAAGACAAGATCACCGGTCTTCAGATTAAGGTTAGAGCCTACTTCAATTCTTGTTCGAAGGCTAAAGTGTTTTACAGTAAGCAATCTGTTAATCAAACATCTGGAATAGGTTATGATTACAATGTTGCTATTGGAGAATTAGGCATAAACTCCCCTCCTCGTGTCTGTGCTAAAGGGAGGGAAGTACCACATGTGCTTAAGGGTGTTGATGAACCCCTCTATAAACCATCAATTGCTGAACCATTTGATGCGACCTCTTCTGTTATTCAGGAAGAAATACGTGCTGAATATCATGCTAATGAGAAGGTTGTTTCCAAGTCAAGTGTGTCGAAAGTTCTAGTCAAAGTTGTGAAAGCAACTGAGACTAACTCAGACACACATGAGTTGGATAACAAAAATGCCATGTCTGCCATGCATAAATTGCCTACTATTAATCACTCTCATAAAGCATGTGGTATTTCTAATTGTATGTCTTGTGCTTTTAATATGATGTATGCTTATTTTAATGGTAAGCATATTTCTAATGATAAGACTACTCCTCGTCAGCATGTGAATAACAAGAAGCATGATAGGTCTAAGACTGCTAGTCCTTCTAAGGCTAGAAAGGAGACATTTGTGCCTAAGCTTAAACAGAAATTTGTTAAGGCTGTTTACAAGGTCAAATGTTCAGTCATTGAGAAAGTTGAGGCAATTAAAATTAAAAATGTTGTTTTGCCTGACAAAGGACAGTTCTACAAGTATGCCGGGCCCAACCAAGTTTGGGTTCCGAAGAAGGTCTAATCCATTTGTAGTGCAGGGCATTAAACAGGTGTAACCGGTAGTGTGGATTCTTGACAGTGGATCATCAAGACATATGACCGGAGATAGAGCCCTGCTATCAAATGTGGATTGAGAAAGCTGGCCCCCTGGTTACCTTTGGAGATAACAGCAAAGGTTTATCCGAGGGATATGGCTGTTTGCAAGCTGGTAATGTTATCATTGAACTTGTAAATAGTTTCTATATTTTTGCTATATTTATATAAGTTTTTATTTGTATTTTCTGTAATTGTAAATATTGTATGATATATGAAATTGAATGCTGATATCTTGTTGATAGATATTTGGTATTTAATTCATTGATATTTGTTTTTATTATTATTATTTGTATTGTATTTTATTTTTATTTATTTTATTTTTATTTTATTTTATTTTAAATTTTATGCAACATAACAATTATTATCTAAAGTACTTGACAAGTATCGGTCAATGATATGTTGTTAACATTATGTTGCAGATATTTGTAAGCTTTTGACATAAATAAGAATTACTTAGACTTTACCCTAAGTGATCAATGTTTTATCAAAAACTCATTCATATTAAAAAAACAAAATCAAACTTCTTTATACATTAGTGATTTCTTATGTCATGTAAAATCTTTTGAAATCACTATTGTAAATCATTTTCTCTCTATTACCATATGTTCTGTGATACAGGTTCAGTCTCCAATGACTTTCTTTCATTGATAGTCATGAGGTTGAAAACCCACAACATCTATCCCAGACTGTAAAAGACAAACACAGAAACAGAACCAACCAACACTCTCTTACCACTAAATGTAGTATGGATGAGCGCGAGGGAGATAGTGCCTTAGTGCACCACATAAGGAAGGTTCTGAAGTCAACCCAGTAGCTCTGTCTCCTACATAGATGAGTAGTATTTAAACCGAGATAACTGCTAGCCCCCATACATCTTCTCAAAAAGATGGAATGGCTGAAAAGGCACAAAAACAGTTACTAGATTCATTCTCTCAACAGGGTATGTCTATTGAAATTTGCCTGTCGGCCAAGGTATCCGATGTAGTGTCACCACTTCAAATATAAACAATTCTTGATGCACAAGGAAAGGTTACACACACAAAGGATGAGTTGACAAAAACAAGAGTTTCGACCATTTTAAGGTCAGATTCGATTGTTCAAGGTTCGTTAGTGGACCAATTGCCTTTACAGGTGTTATGAGAGGATACTGATCCAAAAGCCATATGTCAGTGGTCAGTGTCTACCTCCCCAGGCTTAAATCCCCTGGATGCATCTGCGGATAGTGGATTTGACATAGGTGCAGATCGGCAACTTGTTGACAATGATTCAGATATTACCTGATGAGTCACAAGGAAATATCTTCACAGACATTAGAAGGGAACTTTGATCTTTATGCTAAATTCGTTGGATCATTGTTTAACTTCCTTGAATTCAAATCTAGAACCCTAAAAGGGAAACTAGCAACTTGTAGATTATGACTCAGATTCATTTGACGAGTTTAACAAGGATGGGGATTTGTGAACTCCCATTGCACCACCTGTGACCTCCTTAAGGATGGCTAAGGTGATTTTCCTTGCAGGTACAGCTGGATTATGGAGCTATGAGAGAAGAGTGATACACTTGTGAGAATGAGTGTAAACACGAGTGGAGAGAAGAGCGAAACACATGTGAGGTACACTAAACAGAATCACACACTCACAGTGAGGAAGAAAGAGAAACTACTTGTTATTTCTTTTCAAACCAAGTGATATATGAGAACTCCTTCAGACGACGACATACATTCCTTCTTTAAGGGGGAGATAAAAGCTTAAGTAATAGTTTGGAGGATTCCTCAACTAAGGGGGAGAAATAGCAGAGAGGAAGAAAAAGATCCTACATGTACACTACACCACACCATTGTTGTTTGTAACTACGGATCCTATTCTACGGGAGAGGTGGTAAACACAAGGTGATTTTCTAGTAAGGGAAGAAGCTGTTTTCAAAAGGGGAGTACCATTGGTTTTTATCTGCGGATCCTATTGTACGGGAGAGGTGGTAAATGAAGGTCATCTTCTTTAATCAGTTGATTCTCATAGGGGGAGAAGCAAGACAGATATGCGCTTCTCAACAGGAAATGTGGTTGTACAGAAGAAGATGAAACTACTTGAAGATATGTTCAGTCTAGAGGAACATTTACTTGGAATCTGGAAAAGGTTAAATGTCATCCAGAACTTTTCTGCTATTTACTTTGCATTTCTGTTTATATCTTTTTCTTATTTGTTAGTTGAGTTATCCTCTAGGTATTTGTGTGTTATTGTCTAACAAACAAATAGGGGGAGATTGTAAGGCATATGTCATAGCCTATTTGTATATTCGAGGATTTAACTCAACTCAAATAAGAATGTAATAAGTAAATAGTGGATCTACCGTCAAAGAGATCTCGCTAAGTAATATCTGTCAAAGGATTCAGAAACAAGGTTCATCTACAGACTTAAGGAATTAATTCACTGGAAGAAGTTCAAGAAATTGATCAAGCCTCAGTGATATAAATCAAGGTTGTGGATTTAATCAAGTGACAGAGATCTCGTCAGGGTATCAGATAATTACAAGGATTTAATCTGAAGAAAATCAAGTATCAAAGTCAAGACATGAAGAAACGTCACGGAAGTTAGTCACTCATGAACCAGACAGTACATCGAGTGTCAACATTGAAGTGGTGGAATTGATTCATAATTTTCAGTAATTTTCAGAAGATTTACAGAAGAATGGTTGCAGTTCAAGAGTAGTATTAATTCTCTATTAATTAATTAAGTCATATAATTTAATTAAGAAAATAAATTATATCTGCAAAGATTAATTTATTTATTAATTGAATTAATTGATTAATTAATTTTGAATTAATATTAAGATTTTTCAGAATTGTTTTTGGATTAAAATCAGTTTAAATCAGCAAAACAATTGAAAATGAACTAGCATGACAATCTGGATTGTCATACCGATTGTCATGCCAAGTCATTTCAATTGTCATACCGAAAGTTACACTGGGAGGAGGATTGTCTTTCCAGTTCATTCTGATTGTCTTGCTAGTTCAATCAATAGTCTCACCGAAAGTCTTGCTAGCTCAATGGATTGTCTTGCTAGCTCAATGGATTGTCTTGCTGAGCTAAAAGGATTGTCTTGCCAAAAAATCAGGTGGTTGTTTTATTATTTAAACAACAGAAGCAACAGAAGTCAATCATTCATCCGAAAAATAGTTCAAGAACAAAGAAAAGCAGAAGCTGAAAAATATATCATCTTTTCTCTGCTAAAATCAAGATCACAATTTCTAGCTAGTAAAGTTAAATCCAAACCACTAGAAATCATTATCTTGTTCTTGTGTAACAATCTAGCGGATCAAAATCCCTAGAACTTAATCTCAAATTGCGTTTAGCACTTGATTCTAATTATTACAAAAATAGAAAAAGTTCATGTCGAATTTATTCTAGATTTGTGATAATTAATTTGAGATTAATTCCTTGTAATCGATACAGTTGTTGTAACACCTTTCAAGTTTAATAATATTTTTATTTAACTTGAATTTTGTTTCACATTTTTTATTCCGCATTTAATTCGATTATTCGGTACTGTTTGTATTCAACCCCCCTTCTACAAACACATTGGGACCTAACACCCTTCCAGTGAAGGACGAGAATGTTCAATGCTGATCCACTTATGCTAGTTCAGGAATCTCTGGCCAGAGTGAATGAAATTAGAAAGGAGTTTCTAATTTACATTAAATAGAACTAAGCATAGTGAATGGGAAAGCAAATAATTAAATAAGATAGGCTTGACACAAGTTCCTTGTCTTGTATTTAATCGTGACATTGCAGGGTAGAAGGAATTGATTGTACGGTAACTACTCACTGAATAGGTTCTTGGTATTCTAAGCAGTGAATTCGTATTATCCGGATAGTTGCGATATGCTAAGAAGTATCCCTCACGATGTAGAATAAATATGATTAATTTATTAATTAATCATATTTAATGAATTAGAAAATTTATATAAATAATGATAAAATAGTTTTATTATTATTTATTTCTACTACCGGCTTAATATTAATCCTACAGGGTCACACCATAAAAGAGAATGATTTAATGGTGGAGGAATTAATTAATAATGACTGGTAATTATTTATTTGTGAAATAAATAATTAATTAGCAAATTTAATAATTGATTAAATGAGATTTAATTAATTATAAATTAATTAAGAAAAGTTCTTAATATTATTAATTAAGAATTTAATTTTGGAAATTAAATCAAGTGAGAGAATTATTTTTCTAAAGTGTTTAGAAAAGGGATTAATGATTAAAAGGTGTTTTAATTATTAGTTAATTGGTTAATAAGAATAATCAATTAAAGGGTTAATAATAATAATATTTTATGGAAAATTTTCAGCTGAAAATTTTGCCTATAAATATACTATTATAAACCCTATTTGCCTCAACCCAAAAAAAAACCCTAATTCTAAAGTAGAAATAGAGGGAGGCAACTAATTCTCTCAACCTTTTCCTCCTCCATTACATTGATCTCTTGGTGGATACCAATGGAGTGCTTCACACTTGAGGAGCAGCTGTTAGGGATCTCCGCTCATCGTTCTTGGATCGCTATTAAAGACCTCCATCTTTCCATTAACGTAAAGCTTCTTAAGGTAAACATACTGAACTACGAATTAAATATTATTTTTCGCATGGATCCTGCGGAGGGTTTCGGTTTTCTAAGATTTAAATTTACGTTTTCGTTGCGTTTATGTGCTAAAAACCCTTCAAAAATATGAATGAACTACAACTAAATATGCAAGATGAATCTATATGAATCTATATGGACACACACTACTAATCCTTACATTATCACCCCCAAACTTAAAATTTTTAATGTCCTCATTGAAGGTAATAATAAGGATTTCA
The DNA here is from genome assembly GCF_009905375.1 of Apium graveolens. Taxonomy (NCBI): domain Eukaryota; kingdom Viridiplantae; phylum Streptophyta; class Magnoliopsida; order Apiales; family Apiaceae; genus Apium; species Apium graveolens. The sequence continues at coordinate 25,754,220 of NC_133653.1, forward strand.
GGCATACCTAGTCGTCGAAAAGATCACCCTCCTTGGGTGGAGGATCAGGTGGCCAATCAACCTCGACACCAGTGGCTTGGAAAATAGTGCCCAAAGCCTGTGTCAAATCTGCAGCAAAACGACAGTGAATGTCGTGCATGGCCTCCAGACGCCTAGTCAATCTTCTATACTGTGCATCACCAACACCAGTCCTATCAACTACCTGTTGCACATGAGAAGAACCCTCTGTAGGCACGGGAATATCCGTCCAGCCACTCTCTTCATCATCAAAAATATAACCCAACCCCTTATCATGGGGTGCACCTAAGAATGAATAACACAAGTGATCTGGCATTCGGTTGAGCTCAAGTGTGGGAGCTTCTTGAATAAATGGTTCAAAATGCTCCTGAGAAATTTTCAGCTCTGCTTACCCAAGAGAATCGAATAGCATATCTAACTTCCTCATCCACGGAGGTGCATTCAAATCCTGCAATTGCTCTGCTCCTTCTTTATCTTCAATAACTGATTCCCCTATTAAGGATCTCTCTAAGGTATCTGACTTTGGCAATTGCTTAGGCTCTGAATTTACTACAGAGTCGACCCACTTTACCTTAAAGCACTCCTCTTTAGCCGTGGGTAACTTTATTTCCTTGAATACATTAAAAGTGGCCTTTTGATCGTAAACCTTCATCGAAAGCTCTCCTTTTTGCACATCGATCATAGTTTGTCCTGTAGCCAAGAATGGTCTTCCCAAGATAATGGGATTCTCCTTTTCTTTCTCGAAATCAAGAATTACAAAGTCAGCAGGGAAGATGAGTTTATCTACCTTGACCAAGACATCCTCCACTATACCTCATGGATAAGCGATGAAACGGTCAGCTAGTTGCAACGACATGTTTGTTGGTTTCAGATCAGGCAGACCAAGCTTCTTGAAGATAGATAAGGGTATCAGATTGATGCTAGCTCCTAAATTATATAAACACTTGTCGAACGAAAAGTTTCCGATGGTGCAAGGAATAGTGAAGCTTCCAGGATCTTTAAGCTTCAGAGGCAACTTCTGTTACAGCACAACACTGCATTCCTCCGTTACAACAACAATCTCTAAGTCATCAAGCTTCACTTTCCGAGAGAGAATACCTTTCATAAACCTCGCATAGCTAGACATCTGTTCAAGAGCTTCAGCGAAAGGTATGTTGATATGAAGTTTCTTTAACACCTCCAAAAACTTCTCAAACTACTTATCTAGCTTTTTCTTCTGCAGCCTCTTAGGAAAAGGAGGTGGAGGATAGATCTGTTTCTCCCCTGTATTATCCTCAGGAGGAGTGTGTTCCACAGTAGTCTTCCTTGGTTCCACCTCTGCTTCCTTCTGCACTTCTTCTTCAGCCACAACTGCATTTTCTGAAACTTGAGATTTTTCAGGCTCTTCGTCTTGCTAAATTTGGGGGCTTGCGACCTTTCCAGACCTCAAGGTGATGGCGTTCACTTGTTCTTCAACTTCTCTCTTGCCTGGATTTGTTTCTGTATCACTAGGAAGCGTTCCTGGTGGTCAATTCAATAAGGCATTATCAATTTTCCCTATTTGGTTTATTAGGTCACACACACTGTAGAGGGGGTGAATACAGTGTAAAAATACAATCAAATCGAACTTTTAATATTTCAAATAACAGAAAATAAACTTTATTGAAACAATAAACTCTGTTACAGTATGGAACTGTTACCTCTCAGTGATGAATAAATATCACGAGAGCTGCTAGAGTTACAATGAATAATCTTCTCGAATATGATAACACTTATAGTGTAAACCCTATGTCTATGTTTATATACTACACAATTACAAGATAATCGCTAATTGATATGGAATATAATTCTGCTTCCTAAAATATATCAATCATATATCTTTTCTTCCAAGTATTCTATTCTTCATAGAATTCCTTCTTCATGCATATCTCTTCTTATGTTTATCTCAATCTTCTTTCCTTTAATCAGCTACTATCCTTATCTTGAACGTCCTTCATCACTTAAGTTCTGATATCCATCTTCTGATGATTATCTCCTGATAATATAAGTACTGATATCCTTAAGTCCTGACTTCCAGTAAGTACTGATTTATCCTGTTTAAGTAAGATCTGAAAACTAAACATAAATCATATTAGCCATGACATTATCAAATATATCTAACAATCTCCCCCAACTTGTAAATTAGCATAATATACAAGTTTAACAGATATTTGATGATGTCAAAAACATTAAGTACAAATGCATGAGAATTAGACTAGATAACTACAACTTACAGTCCTTAAAGCTTTACCAATATTTAACTTCTGATAACAACTTCAGTCTGTACAAATATCAGAATTTAAGTAGTTGTAGATCTTTGACTTGGCTTCATCTTCTGATCTCTCTGATGTCAGGAGTTGTTCTGAGATAGTTCTTCAACAAACATCTCTCAGCATATCTAAGTTCATCAATCATTCTCCTTTTGGCATCTTTAAGCTCTGCAGTATCTTCACCAATTTGAAAGATTGCAACCCTGAGATCATTAATCTTTGCTTTTCTAATATCCTGATCCAGTCTGATCAAATAAGCATTATCAGACTCAAGATTGAATTCCACAGCCCTGTACCCTAGAAAGGTAGTTATAATTTGAGCAGAATTGGGCTTCATTTCAACTATATCACCCTTGTGATCTCTGTACTTTGGAACATATGTGCTGTCAGATTTAACAGAATAAAGCCTTTTCTGTCTCTGAATCTGATCCTTCAAATAGTTTGCAGCAGTTCCTGTCAATCTGTCATCCACTTGAAGTAAGAATAGTACATGCTCCAATTCTTCAAAATACTTCAATGGAATGGCATTTTGCCTTATATGATAAACCCTACCATCTGTCATGAAATACAACAAGATGTATTCTTTCAAGTAGGTATGGTAAACTATTTGTACAGATTCCAGTTGATTCAATCTCTCAGGAGTTGCTCCAATACCTGGTTCACTCAAGGAAGTTGGATCATTGGTAGTGTTCTGTATTCTCCTTTCATCAGCACTTCCAAATCCAGTTTTATCTCTTGCTTCCTTTCCAGTAACTACTCTAACTTCAAAACCACTTGCAGTAGTCTTCAAAGGTTGAGTCTGTTTTGCTTTAGTGAATCCTGGTAGGAGTGTCTTTGGTCTATCTTCTGATATCAAGTTAACTTGAGCTATGTCAGAGGTTACTTGCTTCTTCTGAATATCAGAACTTATAGTTTCTTGACTCTGAACAACTTGAGCCATGTCAGAGGTTATTTTAAGAACTTTTCTTGAAGTCAGAGCAAGATCATCCTTTTCATCAGTAATTTCTTCATCTTCAGGAGGCACATAAACCTTGATAGGTTCACCAACCTTTTCTTTACCCTTGGATATTGGATCTATCTGCGGTTGTGATTTAGCCAGTGTTGCTTCAGTAAGTGTCTTTTCTTTGATCACAATGCCTTTGAGTTTTGGAAGTGGCTTTTTACCAGAAGCTTCAGATTTAGATGTGACTTTCTCCGATTTAAGTCTGGCTTCTTCTTCCATTAAACTCTCCAAGTCCATTCCTGGATTTTCCTGAAGAAATAACTGTCTTGACATTTCCTCATCAAGATCTAAAAGTTCATCAGAACTTATCCTTTTACTAGTAGCAGAACTTATTCTTTTCCAAGTATCAGAATTTGTCCTGTGACTTGTGATTGCAACTTTTCTTGATGTGAAACCTCTACCTTGACTATGACCTCTACCCGTTCCAGAGTTTCCTAGATCATCCTTCCCTTTCAGTGTCTTGTCAGTCTTGCATTTGGACTTAATTACTTTCTCCCCCTTTTTGGCATCAGCAGGTAGTAGAAGAGAGACAAGCAATTCCACTGAGGCTTGGATTTCATTAAGTTGTGATTGCTGAAAAGCTTGATTTTTCAGAATATCATCAATCTGAGCTTGTTGAGTATCTTGAGTCTTCTCAATATAAGCAATCCTGTCAAAGGTAGGTTGGAAGAACTTTTTCTTATCAATCTTTTGAACTTGTTCCTGTTTGATAAATTCTTCCTGAATCTTGTGTAGCTCTGCATGAGTAGTTAAATGAAGACCTTGTAGATGTTTAGTACTCAATGCAGTGACTCTAAGCTGGGTTTTGAAATCATCAGAATTTAACATTTCATCAGCTTTAGTCAAGTGCTCAGCAAGATGGTTTTCATTTGGAACACAGGAAACTGAGTTCCATTCCTTAGTCCACTCTTGTCCTGCAGGAGTTTCACTCCAAGGCACTGGTGCTTCTCTGGTAACAAACTTCTTAACAAGTTCAGACTTAAGAATAGTTTGTTGAGAAGCATGTCCTGAAGGACCTGCTTCATCAGCATCTGCAGTTGGAGAAGCATCACCAGTATCTCCAGCATTTGCAGCATCAGAACTTACAGAATCAGTATCCTCTGATAAAACAACAGTGTGAGTAGCAATGGAGGCTTCAGCATCCTCTAATTGCTGATCTGGTTCTAAGTTATGATCAACAGCCATATCCTGATGCTCACCTAAAGTCTGGTCATCAGCATCTAGATGCAGAGAAGGTGTTGTAGATATCTCTGGAGTTTGAACAGCATCAGTAACATGTGTTGTTGAAGGATTAGTTGTTGTTGGAGCTTCTAAGAGAATTACTTCAGGCACAACCAAGTTTTGAACATCAATATCAGCACTTGTGCCTGGATCAACAGGAGATACAGATGGTTGATGACCTTTTCAGAAACAGCTTCCTTAGATGGAGTTGATGGAGAAGAAGGAACTTTAGCAAATTCCTTTTCTTGTGAGATCAGAGATTCCTGATCCCCTTCCTTAGCTGCTTCCTCTTTATCATCTGAAACTGGCCTATTTGCCTTCTATTTCTTATATCTCTTTGTAGATTTGGATTCCTTGGGAGTTTCAGTAACTGTTATTCTTCTAAGCCTCTTGAGAAGCCTAGATCCCCCAATTCCAGAATCCTTCTGAGAAGTCTCTTTCTCAGCTTCATCAATAACAGGTTCTGAAGAAGGAACCTGTTCCTCAGTATCAGATTCATCTCTCAAAGTAATCTTCCTTTTCTTCTGAAGTGTTTTAGGAACAGTCTTTGTCCTCTTTGGTTTGGAAGATGAAGGCTTCACAGTAGGTGCTGATGATGAGGGTTGAACTGTCTGTGAAGTGGAGAGATAGGATTTGATATATTATCTGAGGGTTGGTTGAGTAGAATGAGTGATAGGTGCTGATGGTTGTTGTGATTTTTGGGAGGTTGTTGTTGGTTGGACATCAGAATAAACAGATCTATAAGTATCAGGATCAGCATTTACTAAGATCTGTTTTACAGACTGAGGAATCTGTAAAGGTCCGATGTGCTGACTCAAAATGCAATTCAGATAGAGCTTCAGCATGATCAAGAATTGCAGCATAGTTGTTTGGAACAAACTTAGCTCCATCAATGATTAAATCCTTAGGTGCCATGTGAAAAATTGAGATTTAAGCGTGCCTGTTAGGTGTTTGATAAAATGTTTGTATGAAAAACCAACGTGAGAAGAAGAAAGAGAGTAAAAGCAAGGAGAGAAAAAAAATATGATGGGAAATAAAAGATTAAAAAAATCTTCTCTCTTTCTTACTTATACTCAAAAAAAATGTTACCGTTGGACACCTGTCAGACATGCAGTAATAATGGATAGTTACTGGGCTCGAGAAAATAGTAATCATTACTTACCCACTTGCCGTTTTTCAAGGAAAAACCGTTCCACTTACCCAGATATTCCATTAATCAAGGTGAAACAGTTTTAATTCAAAATTGAAACCGTTCCTACTTATTTAATTATTTTTCACTGCATCATTAATATTCTGAAAATAAATCAAGTAAAAATGACCAAGATAAATCAGATGAGTAAGTACTGATAAAGGAAATTCAGAACTTAAATTAAAATAGAAGTTATATGGTCATCAGAATATGACTATGTATCAGGATTTATCAATGCATTACAAAAGAACTTAGAGACAAAATCTTGAAACAAAAACAAATTTCATTAATATATCAAGTGAATACATTCATGAAATTGAAATTACATCAGAATTTATACAAGATTTCCCTAAGCTACTAAACCTAACATCAACAGCCTTAGTCCTAGCTCAAGAAGCAGGGCAAGGCTGACGATGAAGAAAAATAGGAAGAAGAAAATAAATCATTTCTTCTTCCTTCTCACGACAAGCAGAATGGCGAGTCGAATGATTAACTCTTGCTGGCGGAGAGCTTCCAGCCTTTCCTCCTCCAATCGCTCCAGATGGCGATGGTAATCCATATAGAAGAACAGGAGGTGGGTGAGTACCTCCTGTGGGACAAAGTCCCATATCTCATCAGGAATGGCAGTGACGTGCCATTCCTGTTGCCAATCGGCACAGCATAGCTCCATATTGAATGTTTCGTAGTTCAAAAACATGTTGTAACTGACCATGGTGTTTTTGAAAGAAAAAGGATGAAGGTAAGATGAGTTTATGAGAAAGGATTTGATGGGAAGGCTGATGTGAAGTGGTTTCTTATATAGGCAAGAGAATGCCAGGAGACGCAAAGAAATTTGATGCTGACAGGTAGAATTAATTCTACGTCGTCTCCCCAGACTTGGAAAAAGAAAAACATTCATTGGAAAGAGAAAACATGGTTTAATGCGCACAAGAAGCAAGTAAAAGTTGACTGTTCAAGTACGAATACCATTAACCCTAACCATAGTGACTATTAATCTTCCACTTCAACATATTCTAGTTTGAACCGAGACTGTTATCAAATTTTATCCACAGATAAGTCAAGTAAAGAATTAGACTGTAATATCAGAACTTAGACTTATATCAGAACTTAACAGTCATCAGAACATAATTTCTTAACGCGAAAAAGGAATGCCTATCTTAGTAAGTCCTCATACAAGTTCTGAGTTATATTCTTCAGAACTTAATCATCAGAACATGCAACCAGAACTTGTCCTCAGAATTCGTGCAAAGTAACATAATGACTGTTTATCTAAAACAACATAGATCACCACAATAATTTTTATCATTCATATGGAGTGATTAGTGTGTGCATTAAGCTAAATGTCAGACAAAGAGTAAAGTCTGATTCACTTCAGTACATCTTAGAAATAAGGCATAACTAAAACTTTGCTAAAGAGCTATCATTATTCTCAAACCTACTGTTGAATAAGTTCATGCTTGAGTCCACCTCAACTATTTTGTGCTAATTTTATGCATCTTTTTAAATTCCATTTCACAGTGGCTTCTCAGTGTAAGTTAGTCACGACTGCTTATCAGAATTTATGCTATTATCAGAGTATTTCTCCAGTAATCATAGAGTGTGAAAAGTCACCTAGAAAATATTTTGCTTTTCTAATGCATATTTACTTAATACCAGCAATGCACTTGGGTCGTCCCATCCACGTTTTTACTCTAGATCTCAAAGGAGTACCTGATTTTATTCTTTGATCCTTTTGCTTTTTCTTTTGATAAGTAAGGTTTATCAGCACTTAGTGCATTCAGCAGATTTACTAGTATCAGAACTTAACAGATGAGTAGCATTATTCTAATTTATGACTTAGTAATAAGATAAACAAAGTAAACTCAACTAAGCTCAATTATCAGAATTTGCTTGTGTCAATAGATTTCCACAGAAATAATTACTTCTTACATGGGATCATTTGTTTATTGAAGACTACTAGGTCAGCATCTAGCACAGTTATCCTCATAGGATTGAATAGTTACTTAAATAGACATATCACTTATCAGAGTTTAGAAACATATATCAGAAAACAGTCAGTACTTAAACACATTTTTTTTTCAATTAAGCACAGAATACACAAAGAGATTAAATTCTGTAAATACTGATCATAAAGTCTGATGCAACAGAACAAAACTAAGCAGATTTAGAAAAAGAACCTGAAACCATTCCAAGTTCATTTACCAATCTTGTAAAGATAGCTTCACACAATGGTTTTGTGAAGATATCTGCTAGTTGTTGATCTGTTGGAACAAAGTGCACCTCCACTGTACCTTCATCTACATGTTCCCTGATGAAGTGGTACCAGATGCTGATGTGCTTTGTCATAGAGTGTTGAACTGGATTACCTGTCATAGAGTGTTGAACTGGATTACCTGTCATAGCAATAACACTTCCTGTCAATCTGTCATCCACTTGAAGTAAGAATAGTACATGCTCCAATTCTTCAAAATACTTCAATGGAATGGCATTTTGCCTTATATGATAAACCCTACCATCTGTCATAAATTACAACAAGATGTATTCTTTCAAGTAGGTATAGTAAACCATTTGTACAGATTCCAGTTGATTCAATCTCTCAGGAGTTGCTCCAATACCTGGTTCACTCAAGGAAGTTGGATCATTGGTAGTGTTCTGTATTCTTCTTTCATCAGCACTTCCCAATCCAGTTTTATCTCTTGCTTCCTTTCCAGTAACTACTCTTGCTTCAAAACCACTTGCAACAGTCTTCAAAGGTTGAGTCTGTTTTGCTTTAGTGAATCCTGGTAGGAGTGTCTTTGGTCTAACTTCTGATATCAAGTTAACTTGAGCTATGTCAGAGGTTACTTGCTTCTTTGGAGTATCAGAACTTACTGTCTCTTGACTCTGAACAATTTGAGCCATGTCAGAGGTTGTTTTAAGAACTTTTCTTGAAGTCAGAGCAAGATCATCCTTTTCATCAGTGATTTCTTCATTCTCAGGAAGCACATAAACCTTGATAGGTTCACCAACCTTTTCTTTACCCTTGGATCTTGGATCTATCTGCGGTTGTGATTTAGCCAATGTTGCTTCAGTATTTGTCCTTTCTTTTATCACAATGCCTTTGATCTTTGGAAGTGTCTTTTTACCAGAAGCTTCAGATTTAGATATGACTTTTTCTGATTTAAGTCTGGCTTCTTCTTCCATTAAACTCTCCAAGTCCATTCCTGGATTTTCCTGAAGAAATAACTGTCTTGACATTTCTTCATCAAGATCTAAAAGTTCATCAGAACTTATCCTTTTACCAGTAGCAGAACTTGTCCTGTGACTTGTGATTTCAGCTTTTCTTGATGAGAAACCTCTACCTTGACTATGACCTCTACCCATTCCAGAGTTTCCTTGATCATCCTTTTCATCATCCTTCCCTTTCAGTATCTTGCCAGTCTTGCATTTGGACTTAATTACTTTCTCCCCCTTTTTGGCATCAGCAGGTAGTAGAAGAGAGACAAGCAATTCCAGTGAGGCTTGGATTTTAGTAAGTTGAGATTGCTGAGAAGCTTGATTTTTCAGAATATCATCAATCTGAGCTTGTTGTTTCTCTTGAGTCTTCTCAATATAAGCAATCCTGTCAAAGATAGGTTGGAAGAACTTTTTCTTGCCAATTTTCTGAATTTGGTCCTGTTTGATGAATTCTTCCTGAATCTTGTGTAGCTCTGCATGAGTAGTTGAATGGAGACCTTGTAGATATTTAGTACTCAATGCAGTGACTCTAAGCTGGGTTTTGAAATCATCAGAATATAACATTTCATCAGCTTTTGTCAAGTGCTCAGCAAGATGCTTTGCATTTGGAACACAGGAAACTGAATTCCATTCCTTAGTCCACTCCTGTCCTGCAGGAGTTTCACTCCAAGGCACTGGTTCTTCTCTGGTAACAAATTTCTTAACAAGTTCATATTTAAGAATAGGTTGTTGAGGAGCATGTCCTGAAGGACCTGCTTCATCAGCATCTATATTTGGAGCAGCATCACCAGTATCTCCAGCATTGGCAGCATCAGAACTTACAGAATCAGTATCTTCTGATAAAACATCAGTGTGAGTAGCAATGGAGGCTTCAGCATCCTCTAATTGCTGATCTGGTTCTAAGTTCTGATCAACAGCCATATCCTGATGCTCACCTATATTCTGATCATCAGCATCTAGATGCAGAGAAGGTGTAAGAGAGAAGTCTGGATTTTGAGCAACATCAGTAACAGGTGTTGTTGATGGATGAGTTTGTGATAAAAGATTTGATGGGAAGGCTGATGTGAAGTGGTTGCTTATATAGGCAAGAGAATGCCAGAAGACGCAAGGAAATTTAATGCTTACAGGTAGAATTAATTCTACCTCGTCTCCCTAGACTTGGAAAAAGAAAAACATTCATTGGAAAGAGAAAACATGGTTTAATGCGCACAAGAAGCAAGTAAAAGTTGACTGTTCATGTACGAGTACCACTATCCCTAACTATAGTGACTATTAATCTTCCACTTCAATATATTCTGGTTTAAACTGAGACTGTTGTCAAATTTTATCCACATATAAGTCAAGTAAAGAATCAGACTGTAATATCAGAACTTAGACTTATATCAGAACTTAACAGTCATCAGAACATAATTTCTTAACTCGAAAAAGGAATGCCTATCTTAGTAAGTCCTCACACAAATTCTGATTTATATTCTTCAGAACTTAATCATCAGAACATGCAATCAGAACTTGTCCTCAGAATTTGTGCAATGTGACACAATGATTGTTCATCTAAAACAACATAGATCACCACAGTGATTTTCATCACTCATATGGAGTGGTTAGTGTGTGCATTAAGCTAAATATCAGACAAAGAGTAAAGTCTGATTCACTTCAGTACATCTTAGAAATAAGGCATAACTAAAACTTTGCTAAAGAGCTGTCATTATTCTGAAACCTACTGTTGAATGAGTCCATGCTTGAGTCCACCTCAACTATTTTGTGCTAATTTTATGCATCTTTTTAAATTCCATTTTACAGTGGCTTCTCAGTGTAAGTGAGTCATGACTGCTTATCAGAATTTATGCTATTATCAGAGTATTTCTCCAGTAATCATAGAGTGTGAAAAGTCACCAAGAAAATATTTTGCTTTTCTAATGCATATTTACTTAATACCAGCAATGCACTTGGGTCGTCCCTCTCATATTTTTACTCTAGATCTCAAAGGAGTACCTGATTTTAATCCATGATTATTTCCTTTTTCTTTTGATAAGAGAGGTTTACTAGCACTTAGTACATTCAACAGATTTACTAGCATCAGAACTTAACAGATGAGAAACAATATTCTAGTTTGTGACTTAGTAATAAGATAGACCAAGTAAACTCAACTAAGCTCAATTATCAGAATTTGCTTGTGTCAATAGATTTCCACAGTAATAATTACTTCTTACATGGGATCCCTTGTTTATTGAAGACTACTAGGTCAGCATCTAGCACAGTTATCCTCATAGGATTGAATAGTTACCTAAACAGACATATAACTATCAGAGTTTAGAAACATTTATCAGACAACAGTCAGTACTTAAACATATTTTTCAATTAAGCACAGAAGACACAAAGAGATTAAATTCTGTAAATACTGATCATAAAGTCTGATGCATCAGAACAAAACTAAGCAGATTTAGAGAAAGAACCTGAAACCATTCCAAGTTCATTTACCTATCTTGTAAAAGTAGCTTCACACAATGGTTTTGTGAAGATATCTGCTAGTTGTTGATCTGTTGGAACAAAGTGCAATTCCACTGTACCTTCATCCACATGTTCCCTGATGAAGTGGTACCTGATGCTGATGTGCTTTGTCATAGAGTGTTGAACTGGATTACCTGTCATAGCAATAGCACTTTGATTATCATAGTAAATAGGGATTTTGAAATATGTTAACCCATAATCCAGTAACTGATTCTTCATCCAAAGAATCTGTGCACAACAGCTTCCTGCAGCAATATATTCTGCTTCTGCAGTTGATGTGGAAATTGACTTTTATTTCTTGCTAAACCAAGAAACCAATCTGCCTCCAAGAAATTGGCAGCTTCCACTTGTGCTTTTCCTGTCAATTTTGCAACCTGCAAAATCTGCATCTGAGTAACCTATTAGTTTAAAATCTGATTCTCTGGGATACCACAATCCCAGATCAGCTGTGCCTTTAAGTTACTTGAAAATTCTTTTCACAGCTGTTAAGTGAGGTTCTCTTGGATCTGCTTGAAATCTTGCACAAAGACAGGTAGCATACATGATATCAGGTCTACTAGCAGTTAGATAGAGTAGAGAGCCAATCATACCTCTGTAATCAGTAATATCTACTGATTTACCAGTATCCTTATCCAGTTTTGTTGCAGTGGCCATGAGAGTGGATGCACTTGAACAATCCTGCATTCCAAATTTCTTCAGCAAGTTTATGGTGTACTTAGTTTGACAAATAAAGGTTCCTTCTTCATTCTGCTTGACTTGAAGGCCCAGAAAATAGCTAAGTTCCCCCATCATACTCATCTGATACCTTGACTGCATCAGTTTGGCAAACTTCTTACAAACTCTGTCATTTGTAGACCCAAAAATGATATCATCAACATAAATCTGGACCAGAAGTAAGTCCTTTCCATGGTTGAGGTAGAACAGTGTTTTGTCTATAGTTCCTCTGTTAAATCCACTTTCCAGAAGAAACTGAGCTAAAGTCTCATACCATGTTCTGGGAGCTTGCTTAAGTCCATAAAGTGCTTTATCAAGCCTGTAGACATAATCTGGATGTTTGGAATCTACAAATCCTGGAGGTTGTTCAACATATACTTCCTCCTCCAATTCTCCATTAAGAAAAGCACTTTTCACATCCATTTGAAAGACAATAAACTTTTTGTGAGCAGCATAAGCCAAAAATATTCTTATGGCTTCTAACCTAGCAACTGGTGCAAATGTTTCATCATAATCAATTCCCTCCTATTGAGAATATCCTTTTGCAACCAGCCTTGCCTTATTCCTTGTAATTATGCCATCACTGTCAGTTTTGTTTCTGAATACCCACTTGTACCAACAACAGATCAATTCTTTGGTCTTGGCACTAGGGTCTAAACTTTGTTTCTTTCAAATTCATTTAACTCTTCCTGCATTGCTTGCACCCAATCAACATCTTGAAGAGCTTCTTCCACTTTCTTTGGCTCAGTCTGAGAGAGAAAAGAATTGTAAAGACATTCGTTTGAAGTACCTGTTCTAGTTCTGACACCTGCATCAGGATTTTCAATTATCAAATCAGGTGTATGTGATTTAGTCCACTTCCTTGTAGATGGAAGGTTTTCTCTAGAACTGGATGCTCCCCCATGATCCATGCTGTCTTCATTTTCATTTTCTGATGCTCCCCCTGAAACTATGCTCTCTGAGTTGGATTCTTCAGAATTTAGATTTTCAGAATTATCAGAACTTGGCTTATCAAAACTTGATGAATCAGAAATTGAAGAGCCAGATGTATGTTCTGATGCTTCTTGAGATGTGGTAAGATCTTGAGTATGCTCCCCCTGCATAGGTGCATATTCCTTTGGCGTAGTCACCACAGTTTCAATAACATCAGAGTTTAATCCATCAGAGTTTACAGTATCAGGACTTATACTGTCAGGATTTTCAATTGCAGAATTTGAGTCTTCATTTTTAAATCTCAGCTGATCATGATCAATAAAATCTTCAACACCAGTAATCTTCTTGTCATCAAAAGAGACATTGATAGATTCCATGACCACTCTTGTTCTCAAATTATAGACTCTGAAGGCTTTTGTAGAAAGTGAATATCCAACAAAGATTCCTTCATCAACTTTTAGATCAAATTTGGATAGCTGTTCAGGATGAGTCTTGAGAACAAAACACTTGCATCCAAATACATGAAAGTACTTCAGATTTGGCTTCTTTTTCTTCACCATCTCATATGGTGTTTTTCCTTGCTTGTTAATGAGTGATGCATTTTGAGTAAAACAAGCAGTCTGCACAGCTTCAGCCCAGAAATAGATTGGAAGCTTTGCTTCTTCAAGCATTGTACGTGCAGCTTCAATGAGGGTTCTATTCTTCCTTTCAACAACTCCATTTTGCTGTGGAGTTCCAGGAGCAGAAAATTCCTGCTTAATTCCATGGTTTTTGGAGAACTCTTCCATTATCAAATTCTTGAACTCAGTGCCATTATCACTCCTTATGGTTTTCACAGAATCTCTGACCAATTTATCCAGATGTTTGACATGATCAATCAAGATAGATGCAGTTTCACTTTTTGTGTGCAAGAAATACACCCATGTGTATCTGGTGAACTCATCCACTATGACCAACGCATATTTCTTCTTTGCAATAGACATGACATTCACGGGACCAAATAGATCAAAATGTAGTAGATGATAAGGCTCAAGAATTGATGATTCAGTCTTGCTCTTGAATGAAGATTTTCTTTGTTTGGCCTTCTGACAAGAATCACAAAGGCCATCAGGAGCAAATACTGACTTTGGCAGTTCTCTCACAAGATCTTTCTTGACTAGTTCATTTATATTATTGAAATTTAAATGAGAGAGTTTCTTGTGCCTATATGCTCTACTCATTAGACAGATTGCAGAACCATCAGTATTTGTTGAAAGCTTAGCTTCATAAATGTTACCACGCCTGTATCCTTTCAGAACAACTTTGCCTTTGGATTTACTCATAACTTCACAGTGTTCTTCAAAGAAATCAACATGATAACCTCTGTCATAGATTTGACTTATACTCAGCAGATTGTGTTTAAGTCCTGAGACCAGAGCTACTTCTTTAATGATGACATTTTCAAGATTGATATTGCCATATCCCAATGTTTTTCCAATGTTGCCATCTCCATAAGAAACACTTGGGCCAGCTTTCTCCACAAAGTCTGATAGCAGGGCTTTATTTCCAGTCATATGTCCTGAACATCCACTGTCCAGAACTAGAATATTTTTCCTGTTGCCCTGCAATCACAAAGACCACTAATGATTAGTTTTAAGGACCCAGACTTGCTTGGATCCTTTGGCCTTATCAAGTTTGTTAACATTTGCAGCGGATTTAGCATCAGAGTTTATGTTAACATTTTTCTTATCAGAATTTACACTATCAGACTTTGTATCAGAATTTACACTAGAAGGAACAATGGAAACTTTCTTTAAAGAAGGTTTTATTTGATAATAATCATAGTACAAACTATGATATTCCTTACAAGTATAAATGGAATGCCATAAACTACCACAATGAAAACAAGGATTTTGTGGCTTATATCTAACATACTGACTCTTAACTCCTACCTTTAAAAGTAAGGAGTTTATGTTCTTATTCTTTCTGCAAAAAGAAGCCAGATGGTTAGAACTTCCACAGTTATGACACGTTTTCCTAGGAGCTTCAGGAACAGGCTTATAATCATTGCTTTTATTCACACCTTCCTTTCTATTCCTATTTTTCCTAGGTGATTTTACCTTATTTGCATTCTTAACATCTTTCAGCTTATGCTTAAGCTGCTTCTTAGTCATTAAGCCTATATTTACTTAGCTGTCTTTTCCTGTTTTAGTTTGTCAGAAGTTAATCCCTCTTTAACTTCTGATTTATCATTATCAGACTTTACAGTTACAAACTTAACAGGTTTTAACTTTGGCTTTTGCTTAACAACAGGCTTAATTTCTACAGTTCCTTTATCATTCTTATCCTCTCCATAACCTAAGCCCTCTTTCCAATTTTCACTACTTAGCAAATTTTGAGTTGTTCTGCCAGAGTTAGTCCAAGTCCTGATTATCTCTCTTTCCTTTTCTAACTCAGTTTTTAGAGATTCATTCATTTTTAGCACTTCATCCCTAACATAAAAAGCATCATCTCTATCCTTCTGAGTTTGATGGAACATAACTAACTTTTTTTCTAAGAAATCATTTCTTTTCTTAAAAGCAAGATTTTCAGAAGTTAATCTTTCACATGTTAAAGTTTGATCTCTATAACTAACAAACATGGTTTTAAGATATCTTCTCAACTCATTAATATCATCAGTATGAAAAGCATAAGTAGTCTGAGGTACCTTTGTTTCAGCAGCTTCAGAACTGCTCTCAGCACTTTCTTTATCAGCATTTGCCATCAAAGCATAGTTCTCCTCACTTTCAGAGTCTGAGGTGTCTGTCCAGCTTTTCTTCTTTGTGACAAGAGCTTTGCCTTTGTCACCCTTCACTTTCTTACAATCAGGAGATATGTGGCCTTTCTCACCACAGTTATAGCATTTGACATTGGTATAATCTCCTTTATCAGACTTTCCTCCTCTGCCCTCAGATCTTCTGAAATTCTTCTTATCAGAACTTGTGCCTTTCCTGGAAAACTTCTTTCCCTTCCTGAACTTCCTGTATGCAATATTTGTGATCCCTTTCACCATAAGAGCATACAGCTTCATCATCTCCTCATCAGCATCAGTCTCAGGCAAGCTTTCAGAATCTGAGTCATCATCACTTTCAGAACTTGATGACTCAGTATCAGACTTTGTGAAAAGAGCTTTACCCTCGTCTTTCCTTGAGGTATCTGCCTTGGGGGATTCTTCTTCAGCCTTAAGAGCAACTGTCCTTGACTTTCCTCCTTTCCTCTTGCTTCTTTGTTCCATCTCAAGTTCATGAGTCTTGAGCATTCCATAAATTTCATCAAGAGTTGTTTCATCAAGACTATAGTTGTCTCTTATTGTTGTTACCTTCAAATCCCAACATTCAGAAAGAGCTAACAAGAATTTAAGGTTTGAATCTTCAAGATCATACTCCTTATTAACCAGTGACAGATCATTCAAGAGTTTGACAAATCTATCATATAAATCATTCAATGACTCATTAGCCGTTGAGTCAAAGTGTTCATACTCTTGAGTGAGTATTGTCTTCCTGTTCTTCTTAATTGTATCAGTTCCCTGACACCTTGTTTCCAGAGCATCCCATATCTCCTTAGCAGTCTTGCAGTTAATTACCCTGTTTGACATTACATTATCAATGGCACTATGCAGTAAGTGTCGTACTTTAGCATCCTTAGCAATTGATGCGATATCTTCAGCAGTATAATCACTCTTCTCCTTTGGTACGGTCTTTGCTGCTTCACCTACAACTGCAACAATGAGCTTGGTTGGTTTGTGAGGTCCTTCCTTGATTCTATCAAGATATTCTGGATCTGTAGCTTCTAGAAACATGGTCATCCTCACCTTCCATATGGCATATTCAGATGGTCTCAGTATGGGAACTCTGATGGTTTCATACCGACTTTGAATTTGTGTCTTTGGAGGTTCTTCAGTTTTGGTAGGCTTAGTTGGAGTTTCTGTGTCAGACATGATTGTGTTTGGATCTTTAACTGTATGTGCGTTAATAGATAGGCTCTGATACCACTTGTTAGGTCACACACACTGTAGAGGGGGTGAATATAGTGTAAAAATATAATCAAATCGAACTTTTAATATTTCAAGTAACAGAAAACAAACTTTATTGAAACAATAAACTCTGTTACAGTATGGAACTGTTACCTCTCAGTGATGAACAAATATCACGAGAGCTGCTAGAGTTAAAATGAATAATCTTCTCAAATATAATAACACATATAGTGTAAACCCTATATCTGTGTTTATATACTACACAGTTACAAGATAATCGCTAATTGATATGGAATATAATTCTGCTTCCTAAAATATATCAATCAGATATCTTTTCTTCCAAGTATTCTATTCTTCATAGAATTCCTTCTTCATGCATATCTCTTCTTATGTTTATCTCGATTTCCTTTCCTTTAATCAGCTATTATCCTTATCTTGAACATCCTTCAGCACTTAAGTTCTGATATCCATCTTCTGATGATTATCTCCTGATAATATAAGTACTGATATCCTTAAGTCCTAACTTCCAGTAAGTACTAATTTATCCTGTTTAAGTAAGATCTGAAAACTAAACATAAATCATATTAGCCATGACATTATCAAATATATCTAACATGGTTCTCCAGAGTTTTGATAGAAATAGCCTGGCTTTGGCATATAAGAGGCTGGTTTTTGCACATAAGCCACAACTCCTCCAATTCAGATTTTTCATTCGAAGATAGACATGCACCATGAGTTTGTTGTTTTGGTGTAATTTGTTACTGAAAACCAGGAGGGTTGAATAGCTTATTTCCAAACTGTTGGAACGGCTGTTAGATCACATTCTGATTGTTACTCTAGCTAAAGTTAGGATGATTCCAATTGTCAGGATGATAAGTGTCTGGAACTGGTTGTTGCGATCTCTGAAAGTTGCTCACAAATTGAGCCGAGTCACTAGATATAACGCATTGCTCCGTCACATGCGGACCTGCACAAAGTTCACAAACACTAATTATCTGCTTAACACCATAGTTAGCCAGAGAATCGATCTTCATAGACAACGCCTTTAGTTGAGCAATGATAGCCGTAGTTGTATCCACTTCAAGAACTCCTGTTACCTTGCCCTGTGGACATCTCTGGGTTGGATACTGATATTCATTAGCAGCCATCAGTTTAATTAGATCATAAGCTTCCTCATAGCTCTTTGCCCATAATGCTCCGCCTGATGCTGCATCGAGCATGGGTCTGGACTGTGCTCCCAACCCATTATAAAAATAATTGATGATCATCCAATCAGGCATTCCATGATGAGGACACTTCCTAAGCATCTCCTTATAGCTCCCAAGCTTTACATAGTGATTCTCCCATTTGCTGCGCAAATTGTGTAATAGCATTCCTGAGTGCAGCTGTCTTCGCCAAAGGGAAGAATTTAGTGAGAAACTTCTGAGAAAGATCTTCCCAAGTAGTAATCGAACCAGCTGGTAGAGAGTGTAACCAGCTCTTAGCTATGTCCCTCAGAGAGAATGGGAACAGTCTTAGCTTCACAGCATCTTCAGAAACACCGTTGAACTTGAAGGTGTCGCAAATCTCAATGAAATCCCTAATGTGCATATTGGGATCTTCAGTTGGAGAACCCCCAAACTGGATTGAATTCTGCACTCATTGAATTATGCTAGGCTTGATCTCAAAGGTATTAGCTATGATAGCTGGCCGGACAATGCTAGATTGAATGTCATTGATCTTGGGTTGAGAAAAATCCATCAAGGCTTTCGTTCGTGCTGCTGGATCTCCCATTATACTGAGTACCTAAAACACAAACAAATAAACCGTGAGAGTAAAAGAATCCGAGTCAGTGAACTTTAACGACCACTGATGACAAGCACTTAAACTATAAATTAACATCGAGTCCCCGGCAGCGGCGCTAAAAACTTGTTAGGGCGAAAACACACGCTAATATTCACGCAAGTATACACGTTCGCAAGTAGTATAAGATATAAATCAGATTCGTTCCCACAGAGACTGGTTTAGGTTAAGTTCAATTTATGCACCTATGCAACAATGTATGGTTATCGCTCAATGCTAAGACAAATAACAAATTGGGTTTTCACTAAACTAAGAGATTATACTAAATAACATTAACTAAGAGAATTGAGGTTGAATTACTATATATGACAAACATGGGATTCTAACTTCATTCAATAGCCTTGTTGTTTTTAACCTTAGCATGTAATGGTGATGACATTAATCAGATAACACGAAACTAGTAAAAGCCAACTTTCGTTGTACGAATACCCCACTACCAAGCATCCAAAAGAGATAGAAGTTGAATAGACACTAATTATGCTTAGTCCTTATATGTCTATAAGAATTGAAAACATAAAGGTTTAATGCGCAAGTTATCTATCGTGATTACATAGGGCAAGTAAGATGGTTAAAATTACCTACGAATCATGCATAACAAATACATGAACATATGCTAGCATGGCAAGTTCTAAACCTCTATATTCACTGTCGCTTCAATAGAGATTAACACACTATCTTATATGTTAGCTATGCATATAAGACGAATAAGCACAACCAATACTAGTATATCAATCAATCACCACACACCAAGATATCGAAACAAATTAATTATTAAAATCTATAAGTAAATCCGCTAGAATCCCATGATAACAATTAGCCCATAATAGAACTCATCGTCACCATGGGTTCATATGAAAGCATGGTATAAAACAAGGTCTTAATAAACTGAATAATAATCAAAGTACGAATAAAAAAGGTCTAGATTCAACAAGAATAAAAATGAACATCCAAAGTTACTACTATTTTCAAAAAATCACAAGTAGAAAACAAGATCTTCTTTTTCGGAGTTGTTTTGTGCTTCTAGGTCTTCTCCTTGATCTCCCAATCTTCCCGGATGATGAAAATCTTTTTTTATAAGTATATATAAGCCCATATTGGACCCGCACCCTTAAAATCGTCAAATTCCACTCAAAAAAGGCTTTTTCAGCGAAATCAGTGAAGTCAGCCGCGCATCAGCTCACGGTCGCGTGCGGGTCGGAGGCGGCCGCGTGTCAGCAGGCGATCGCGTGCACTTCTAACGCGTCCGCGTGCAGCCTTTCTGGAAAATTCTGATGAATCTTATTTTGCCCATAACTTGAGTTCTACTCGTCAGAATTAGGCGATTCAACTGTCCACGCGAAGCTAAAGAAATTCTCTATAACTTGAAAATGGCCTTGGCTTCCAAATCTGATTAATTTTCATCATATTTCTTTTAAAAGCTCCTTTCTTCATTTAACTGATACCTGAAATGCAATAACACAAAAACACATCAAAATACCAACAACTTGAGTCCAAAACACCAATTTAAGCTTGTAATAAAGCGTTCCAAGTGGATATAAAATCCACTTATCTGTAATGCCCTTCGGCCTGACCAATGCCCCATCGACCTTTCAAGCACTTATGAACTTTATTTTCAAACCACTATTAAGAAATGAAGTATTAGTTTTCTTTGAGGACATTTTAGTATACAGTAAGTCCTGGTCTGAGCGCTTGGCACATCTGCAAAAGGTTTTGCAATTGATTCAAGATAATTCACTTCATGCCAATCTTAAAAAGTGTTCATTTGGAGCTAGTGAAATACAATATCTGGGGCATATAATCTTTGCAAAAGGAGTGAGTACTGAACCGGGAAAGCTGCAAGCTGTTACACAGTGGCCTACTCCACAGAACTTGAAACAACTCAGAGGTTTTTTAGGCCTCACGGGATACTACTGGAGGTTTATACAAGGGTATGGTCAGATCTGTAAGCCCCTCACTAACTTATTAAAGAATGAAGCATTCAAGTGGGATGCAGCAGCAGAAAAAGCATTTCAAGAATTGAAACACAACATGGTCCAACCTCCAGTACTTGCACTACCAAATTTTTCTAAACCTTTCATAACCTCAGGACAGGGTATGGGTGCAGTATTGATGCAAGATGGGCATCCCCATTACTTTTATAAGCAAGGCATTTTCACCAAAGAATGTTATGCTTTCAGCTTATGGAAGGGAGCTATTAGCAGTAGTTTTTGATGTGCAAAGATGGCAGCACTACCTAATGCTGCAACAGTTTGCAATTAGGACTGACCATCAAAGTATCAAATATATTATAGATCACAAACTTGCCACCCCGTTTCAATAGAAATGGATATCAAAGTTAGTTGGCTTCGATTTTGTGGTAGAATATAAAAAGGGATCTAAAACAGTGTAGGAGATGTACTCTCCTGAATAACACATGCCTAGTTACTCACTATGAGTGTCTCACCACTGCAATTTGATTTGATGAACAGTTTGAGAAAACAGTGGAATGAAGATTCACACTAGAAGCAGGTTGTCCAGGAGTTACAATTAGATCATACATCATATCCTTCCTATAAATGGCATCAAGGGATTCTTACTAGAAAAGGCAAAATGGTGGTAGGCAATGATCAGAATCTGAAGCAAGCTATTCTCTCTTGGATGCACTCTTCACCTCAAGGGGGACACTCTGACATTGAAGTCACATTACGAAAGGCTCAGACCTTATTTCATTGGAAATACATGAAGGTGGAGGTCACAAATTTCATTAAGTATTGTAACATTTTCCAAAAATGTAAGGCGGATTTGAGTGCTTACCCAGGTCTGCTTCAGCCTCTACCTATACCTAACAACATCTGGGAAGAAATCACTATGGACATTATAGAAGGTCTACCTAAATCACATGGAAAAGAAGTAGTAATGGTCGTCATAGACAAGTTGAGCAAATATGCACACTTCATAGCTCTCTCACACCTTTTTACTGCAGTAAAGGTAGCTCAAACTTATGTGGACCATGTGTATAAATTATATGGTTCACCCAAATCCATCATCTCAGATTGAGACTAGATCTTCATCAGTTACTTTTGGTTAGAACTGATGAAGCTACAAGGGGTCAACCACAAGATGTTAACTGCATACCATCCTCAGACAGATGGTCAATCTGAGGTGCTAAACAGATGTGTAGAGGGATACTTGCGATGTATATGCGATGAAAAACCTGGAGAATGGGCAAACTGGTTGCCCTTGGCCGAATTCTGGTACAACTCTAACTACTATACTGCCCTTAAGAAGACACCATTTGAAATTATCTATGGGTTCATGCCACATGTTCATAGACCATACCTTCACGGATCTACTGTAGTAGAGGCTTTGAATAAGAGTCTGCAGCAAAGGGAGCGAACCATAACAATACTCAAGCATAATTTATGCAAGGCACAAAACAGGATGCAATAACTAGCCAACAGAAGAAGATCTGAGAGATCATTTGAAGAAGGCAGTTGGGTATATCTAAAATTACAACCATACAAGCAATCATCTGTCACTTCAAGACCCTACCCTAAGCTGGCATCGAAATATTTTGGCCCATATCAGATAGTGAAGAAGGTGCGAGCAGTAGAATACTCCTTGAAATTACCCCCGCAATCCAAAATTCACAACACTTTCCATGTCTCCCTGCTTAAGCAACATCATGGCCCCGCTCCTGTCAACATTGATGAATCTCTCCCTCAAGTCTATGATTCTAGTAGTTTAGTAAACAAGATTCCTCACTCAGTGCTGGAAATTTGTAGTGTCAAAAAGAAGAACGCAGCTGTAATCCAATGGTTAGTTAAATGGATGGATCATTCAAGTGAGGAGGCCACTTGGGAAAATGCTCATGAGGTAATGCAGAAATTACCTCAGTTTGATCCTTGGGGTATTGATACAATGTGCACGGCTGAGCTGGTAGACACCTCAGACAGGGGACAAGAGAATGTTGATGTGGCTGATGATAAGGATAAAAGTGGCTAGAGTGGACCTCAGGTGCACAACAATGAGAGAGCTGGTGGTTGGTTACAATCAGGGACCACATTTTGGAATTATTCTAGCATTGGCTCTCCTCATCATTAGCATTTCATTTTACATTAGCTGTCATTTTATTTGCGATTCCCTAGAGAGATTTATATACCCTATCTTGTCAAAAGGGTTCATTATCTTTATTGTAAACCATACTTTCTCTCCTCTTCCTGTTATTTCAATGTTCTTGAATTAGTGTGTTATTTATCTTCAAAGATGCCATTCATCTGTGCTAGTTTTCTAGATATAACATTAGTTTTTAGCTTACTGTTATAGTAAGTTGAGTTTATATCTTGGCATTAATATTTGTATTGCATCATCAACCATGTTAACCTAGTTCCAAAGGCACCCATTGTGAGATCTTCTTCTCCAATTATTAGTGACGATTTAACAACAAGAATGTTTCAATATTAAATTCAGCCTGCCTATTAAATTTGAAAAATCAACAAATTAAGCATGCCTATTAAATTTAGGTATTAATTTATACCCTGTCCCTATGAACCAAGATTACCAATTACAGTAGCTACCCTAATTATGTTACGCCATAGGCAATAAAATTAAAAAAAGACAACCAGAAACCAAATT
Source organism: Apium graveolens (assembly GCF_009905375.1). Taxonomy (NCBI): domain Eukaryota; kingdom Viridiplantae; phylum Streptophyta; class Magnoliopsida; order Apiales; family Apiaceae; genus Apium; species Apium graveolens. The sequence continues at coordinate 25,777,757 of NC_133653.1, forward strand.
AAATCCCAATTGATATTTTAAAATAGGATTAAATTAAATGAATAATAATGAAAAAAAAGAAGATAAAAGAGACCAGGAGACATAGAGAGTGTGGGAGAGAGAGAGGGAAAGGTTACCGATAGAGATGCGGCATCAGAGAGAAGTAGACCCGACCCAATTAGGTATATATAAGGTGAACAAATTAACTTAAAGTGTATTTACACATATACAATGTTACACATTCTTCATACCTCTGGTGCACGCCAGATAAATGTTTGAAGATGAATTAGAGTAGTCTTAATCAGTAAGAGAGATGTCACGATCAAGAATTTGATTTGCAATCTTTGAAATAATTGAAATATGCGAGAGAGTTTTAGGGCAATGGCGAGAGAGAAGTTACAGTCAGGAGTTTGATTTGGGGGAGAGAAGTAGAATGGAATAACAATTGATATACTTTTAAATTAAAATGTTTATTTCTTATATAAATATATTAAATAATATTTTATACGTCGGATTAGGAAAAGTCGTCATATATTATCATCTTATACGTCGTGTACCTTAAAAACCGACGTACATATCAATGTTGTCTAACAATTTTATATGTCGGGTAAAATAAATCCGACATAAATTAATCTTTTATATGTCGACATTAACTGAACCAATGTATATGTGAACCATATACTTCGATTTTTTTTGTGAACCTACGTAAAAGACAACTTGAAATAGGTAGTATACGTCATCTTTTTAAAAATCTGACATATAAAATGTTACATATGTCGGGTTCTTCTTTATGCAACGTAAAATGTGTGACATAAAAATTCAACTCTGTACTAGTGTATCTGAGTTGGTTGGTCAGTATCATGAGAAGAACAAGCCATGTGCTAACATAACTATTGGTCTTGATTATGATGCTTTAAATAGCAACAAGAAAGATGTAAGTGGTAAAGAAAAAGCAACTGAAAATGAAGATGTCCCTGCTATGCTGAAAAAGGTTGGTTCACCTATGTTCAAATCATGTGAAGTAGATTTCAGTGAAGAAAAGTTGATCATAAAGCAAGAAATTGCTGATGAAGACAATGAGAAGAAAAATATAGAAACAACTCCAACTTCCAAAGCTGAAAAGAAGCCCATGGTCAACCAAGATTCCAAGACACCTGTTAAGGAAGTAAAAACTGAAGATGCAAGAAATAAAAAAGAAGAATAGAAATGGGAAGATTGGAATAAATAAGGGCAACAGTTTTGCTGATGTTGTAGATGCTCCAAGAAAATAATGTCAAAAATGTGGCTACGTGAATCATCTAACTCACCTTTGCAAAAAGGTTGTTAGTAAGCCAAGAATGGGAGTATGCAAGTATAATGAAGCAAAAACTGAAGATCCCTATTCATTCTGTGACAAGTTTGATTGCATACCTTGCAACATGAAAGTAATGACAAGTTGCCACAAGCTGAGAGTTGATCTTAAGGAAATCAATATCGAGTCTTTAGCTAAAAAGGATAATGCACATCATTCAGTGAACTCTATTCTTTCTGAATCATCAAACTCTACCTTCATCAAATCTGTTAACAAGAAGAAAGTACCCAACACTGCTTGGGTTGCTAAATACACACAATCCTCATTGTGTACAGGGCAAAGAGAAGAAAGTCATATGGATCATAGACAATGGATGCTCAATATATATGACAGGTGATATGGCCCTGCTATCACTGTTTGAGGAGAAGGCTGGCCTATTAGTGACTTTTGGAGACAACAGGAAAGGGTTCCCAATGGGATATGGCAAATTGATTTCTGGAAATGTTTTCATTGAAGATGTAGCACTGGTAGCTGGTCTTGAAGTGAATCTCCTTAGTGTTAGTAAATTTGCAGACAAAGGATACAAGGTCTCATTTGACAAAGGAGAATGTACTTTTATCAGCAAAAAGACTGGTAAAGTTGCTCTGAAAGGAGCAAGGAAAGGAAGCTTATTTGTTGCAGACTTGGAATCAACAAATGAGGATGGAATTTGTTGCTTCCACACCAAGGTATCTGTAGAGCAAAGCAAGCTATGACATAAGAAGCTATCTCACTTGAATTTCAAGGTTCTAGTCGAAAAGGAGTTAGTGAGAGACATGCCTAATCTGAAGTTTGCTCAAGATGAAGCCTGTGATGCTTGTCAAAAGGGAAAAATGAAAAGATCAAGTCACAAGAGTAAAACTGTGAATTTTATAAGTGCACATTTGCAACTTATTCACATGGACTTATTTGGACCAGTTAACGTCCTGTCAATTTCAAGAAAGGGATATGCACTTGTGATGGTGGATGACTACTCAAGATACACATGGGAAGAATCTATGCACTCCAAAGATGAAACTCCAAACATCATAATTGAGAACATCAAGAAGATTGAGAAGCAAGCTGAAGATCAGAATTGTGTGAAAAAATTGAGAAGTGATAATGGAACAGAATTTAGGAATGCAACCTTAACTGAATTCTTCAAAGACAAGGGTATTGTTCAAGAATTCTCAGCTGCTAGAACACCTCAGCAAAATGGGGTAGTTGAGAGAAATAATAGAACACTAGTAGAGGCTTATAGAATAATGCAGCAAGATGCAAAGTTGCAAACAAGTTTTTGGGAAGAAGCTGTGAACACTGCATGCTACACTCAAACATATATCTCATTAACAAGAATCTTGGCAAGTCACCGTACTCAATCCTATCTAAAATAAAGCCTACTGTAAAGCTTCTTCATGTGTTTGGAAGCAAGTGCTATATTTTGAAGGATAACTTTGAATATGTGGAAAAATTCGACTTTAAAATTTTTGAAGCAATTTTTCTGGGATATTCATTGGAGAGAACTGCATACAAAGTCTATGTGATTGAACAGAAAAGATTATGGAAAGCACATGTTAGGTCCCGAATTATCGTAGAAGGGGGGTTGAATACGATAATCACTAAATTAAAAATTCTTTTGAATCTTTAGCGGATATAGATTTAGTGCTCGGTTAGTGGTTTCGTGTTCTTGACAGGAATAGTGTTTGGAACAATAAAAACAAGGAACACAAGATATTCAGGGAAGTATATATTCGTATATAAATCCTCGAGGGGTGTTGCTACACTCCGGTAAATAAATCAACCGGCTACAATCTAAGAACAATAAAGTTCCTAGTTACTACAAAGATTTACAAATCAAATCCTATACAATGATCTAGCTTTTGTTTGTCTAAGGATTTAATTACCGGGTAACGATTATAATGCCCCGAAGAATATACAAGAATTAAATCGGGAATTATAACGTTACTCCGGTGAGAAGTTAAACGGATACACAAAAAGCTTGAACTTCTCTGTAAATCTTTGCTGCCATTTCACTACTCTCTTGGGAGAGAAGATGAACATAAATTAATCCAAAATGAATGGCTTATTCTTCTGCTACAAATGTGTAGTTTTTATATCCAATAAAATTGTGTGGCTGGGGATTCTGTGGCGACCAGGTACAACTTCTCTATGGCGATCAAGTACAGCTTCTCTGTGGCGACTAGTAGTACTAGTACAAATGTTAGTAAAACAAAACTAAACAACCGGCCTATGGCGACTAGGGAGGGGGGAAGCCTGTGGCGACCTTGTTATAGCCATACTACTCAAGTACATATATGTACTTAACAAAAACAAAACAAAATGTTTTGTTCAACTTTATTCCTTTTGTTTATTTTGTTTTCCTTTTTTTTTTCTTTTCCCTAATTTTTTTCTTTTTGTTGTGTTTTCTTTTTGTTTTTGTTTTCTCTTTTTTTTTTGTTTTTTTTGTTTTCTTTTTTCTTTTCCTTTTTTGTTTTTCGTTTTCCTTTTCTTTTTGTATTTTCTTTTTCTTTTCTTTTTAAGTTAAATATAACTTATATTTAAGAAAACAAAAATGATTATTTAGTGGACTTTAATATAATTTATTTAATAAACTTAAAATCATTTATCTTATAAACTTTTAATAAGATTATTTTCTAAATCTAAATTATTTTATTTATATAAGTTATATTTAAGTTTATTTTATAAATTAATTTAGTTAATCCTATTTGATTGTTAATCTCCCCCTATTCGATTGTTAATCCTAACAAACAAATTAAATAGAGAGGATAACTCAACTAACAACTAGAAAAAGTAATGTACCGGGACTTGTAAATAATGCTACTGGTTTTCTGGATCAAATACTGTATTTCCAGACTTCTTGAGTAACTGAAATGAAAGATGCTTATTCCTCTAGCACTGAACTGATCTTCAACTAGTTTCATCTTCATTTCCTTGGTTCTTCAAGTCTCTGTCAGATAATACTTCTCAGTCTTGAAGTAATCATCGACAACTTGTTTTGTACAACCACATTTTCTATTGAGAAGCACATATCTCTCTTGCTTCTTTCCCATGAGAATCAACTGCTTAAAGGAGATCACATTCGTCTACCACCTCTCCCGTACAATAGGATCCGCAGATAAGAACTAATGGTACTCCCCTTTTGGAAAACAACTTCTCCCCTTATGAAGAATAGTGATGAACCAAACCACTTCTTCTGATTACTAGGAAATCACCTTGTGTTTTACCACCTCTCCCATACAATAGGATCCGTAGTTACAAACATCAATGGTGTGGTGTAGTGTACATGTGCTTTACCTTTTTCTTCCTTCCTGCTATTTCTCCCCCTTAGTTGAGGAATCCTCAAAACTATTACATAAGCTTTATCTCCCCCTTAGAGAAGGAATGTATGCTGTTGTCTGAAGGAGTTCTCATATGTTACTTGGTAGGAAAAGAAATAACAAGTCAGAGTCTGATCAACCATGTCCCTTTAAATGCTGCAAGAATGACTTCAATGTTGATCATTATGTTCACCAATCTTCCTAACTCCTTATACCTCCCAAATGTGAGATTACCAATTGTTAGCTCCCAACTTGTTAGATCTCGAAGTATTCTAATCCAATCTGTAAATGTTAGGTCCCTAATAGTTAGGTTCCAATCATTAATAGATTCGAGACCCGAAGTATCACGAACCATGTTTAGGGATAGGGAATGGGATATGGTGTTTCTCTTTCTTCCTCACAGTGAGTGTGTGATTATGTTTTGTGTACCTCACATGTGTTTCACTCTTCTTTCCACTCGTGTTTACACTCATTCTCACAAGTATATCACTTTTCTCATTGCTCCAAAATCTAGATGTACCTGCAAGGAAAATCACCTTAGCCATCCTTTACGAGGTCACAGGTGGTGCAATGAGAGTTCGCAAATCCCCATCCATGTTAGACTCGTCAGATGAATCTGAGTCATAATCTGCAAGTTGCTAGTTTCCCTTTTAGGGTTCCAGATTTGAACTCTGGGAAGGTAAACAATGATCCAAAGAATTTAGCATAAAGATCAAAGTTCCCTTCTAATGTCTGTGAAGACATTTCCTTGTGACTCATTTGGTAAATATGAATCATTGTCAATAAGTTGCCGATCTGCACCTATGTCAGATCCACTATCCGCAGATGCATCCAGGTTTATTAGTCCTGGGGAGGTAGACACTGACCACTGGCATATGGCTATTGGATCAGTATCCTCTCCTATCACCTATAAAGGCAATTGGTCTATTAAAGAACCTTGAACAATCTAATCTAACCGTAAAATGGTCGAAACTCCTGTTTCTGTCAACTCTTCCTTTGTGTGTGTAACCTACCCTTGTGCATCAAGAATTGTTTATGTTTGAGGTGGTGACACTACATCGGATACCCTGGCCGACTGGCGAATTTCAATAGAGGAACCCTGTTGAGAGGATGTATCTAGTAACTATTTTATGCCTTTTCAGCCATTACATCTTTTTGAGAAGATATATGGGGCTAGCAGTTGCCTCAGTTTTGATATATCTCAACTTTGTAGGAGACATAGCTGCTGGGTTGACTTCAGAACCTTCCTTATGTGGTGCACTAAGGTACTTTCTCCCTCACGCTCATTCATACTTCATTTTAGTGGTAAGAGAGTGTTGGTTGGTTCTGTTTCTGTGTTTGTCTTTATAGTCTGGGATAGAGTTGTGGGTTTTCAACCTCATGACTATCAAATGAAAGAAGGCCATTAGAGGCTGAACCTGTATCACAGAACATATGGCAATATAGAGATAAAATGCACTTAAGATCTATAATGAATGAAAATTATGCATTTAATCTTTTGAGAGAAATGATGTACCATAGTGATTTCACAAAGATTTTAATGAAATAAGAAATCACCAATGTAGAAAGAAGTTTGATTTTCTCCTAAAACTGTTCGAGTGCACAAGTTTGTTTTTATGCCTAAAAAGATAAATGATTTGATAAGACAGGGACTGATGACCTGACAGTATTAAGAAGAGAAAGAAAGATTTTATCTTTCAATTTGAATGAGTTTTTGTAAAAGCATTGATCACATAGGGTAAAGTCTAAGCAATTCTCATTCATATCAAAAGCTCCATAATCTATCTTTATAAAATTATTACCAACAACATTGTTTATTGATAAATAATCTTAATAAGAATGATTATGCTGCTGATTTTTAATTGTAGTGAATCTTTCACATATAGCAACTCATACGAATTCACTAGAACTTAAAATCTCATAATTATCTGCAACAAAATATTAACAATATATCATTGACTGATACTTGTCAAGTACTTTAGATACCAATAATTATGTTGAATCCTATTTTAAATATTAAAATAAGATATCAATAAATTAAATACCAATTATCTATCAAAAAAATATCAGCATTCAATTTCATATATCATACAATTGTTAACACCTAACAACTATAATATCTCAAACAATAATGTTTCGATAAATAAAGCAACATTAACCAACATTGACTTGTTTGCAATCTTAGAAATATATTATAAGTTCCATATACTTTGATCCATTGAGTATTGCATCTATTACCAAAGTGTTTAGGAATTTGCAAATAAGTATAAAAACTATTCTAACTTGACAACATATGGTTACTTCTAATAAAGCAATCAAACATTTTAACCATAATTGTACTTAAGAAAACATTCCACACTTTCTATATTAGTATAAGTGACTTAAGATAAGCATTGATTACTTAGAGAGTTCTAAGTGATGTCACAAATACTAATACTTTATAATTACTTCATAGTTAAACTCTTAACTAAATATCATTAACTGATATACATCAAAAATTTACACACAACTAATCATGCTATAATCATGTTCTGATTTCAGTGAATTCTTGAGATATAAGCATTGCTAAATTCACTAAAACCAAAATCTCATAATTAATTTATAACACATAAGTTACAATCAATATACTATATATCAATTGTTGACAGATTTAGTTATGATCAATCATGCTGCTCATTTATTTTAAGTTAGTTTGAATTATGGAGCAAGTAAAATCATTGAATTACTTCAAATTCCATAATCCAAACAACCCAAAATAAACATTAAATAAATAAATACTAAATATCTATGAGTTAGATACTAGCACTTAAATATTTATAATTATCCTTGAGTAAGCACCAACATGATATATGACTTATATACATGGCAATCACTCTTTGGATATTTAGTAATTTTAGAAATACTTTCTAAGCATATAAAAAATATTGAGAGTTTTATACACATGACTTAGAAAATACTTTAACTTTCAATATCAGTGATTTTAGAAATAATCATTGATTACTTAGAATAAAAATTCTAAATAATATCACTAATACTAAAAGTATCATAATTATTCATACAAGATACAAATAACTATGCTGCATATTATTTTAATACAATTCAAATTATGAGACTGATATGGAATGGAATTGTCTACAGTCATAATTTAAATCAATTAAAATAGTATTCAAACTTGATGTTATAATACTTAACTACCACAAATGTATATGACATTACAATCATGATAATCAAGATAGTAGCACTAAGTACGAGATACCGGATTACTGATAAATTCACAAGTCCTTTAAATATTGAAGATTTAATACTTGTGAACTTATATGAAGAATTCCTTGCAGATGGGATTTCCAGCTAATATGCATTGAATGGTATCCTACACTTATAAACCAGTCTTGAAAAATTAACTTTAACAAGTGATTTAATAAGTGTTTCTGCAAGTGACTCTTTGACTAAAAGACATGCTCTCAAAAGTAATGATACCTGGTGTGAAGGTGTCTTTTCATAGAGTGTTCCACAGAGTTGTTGGATTTGAAGTTGTTTCTCATCATAAGAGGAAATCAATCTTCTTCCATAAAGTTGACAGTTTTTTGAGATGCTTCTCCTTTCTTTCTTACAATCCTGCATAATCTGTATCTATATAGCCAAACATGTTAAGCATAATATCTTTAGGGTACTTTACTCTAAGAGTTGGTAGTCCCTTAAGATATCTAATAATCTTGTTAATAGCTATACGATTGGATTCTCTAGGATCCACTTGGAAGCTTGCACATTGGCATCTTGAGAACATTACATGTTGTCTATTGGCATTTGAGTAAAAGAGTGAGCTCGTCATACCTCTATAGCTTGTCATTATACCTGAGTTGCACTGATCAAGCTTTAGTGGTTTCTGTTGGTAAGTAGTCTTGGCATGTTCAGAATCTTCCAAATTTTGCATCTTCAAAAGATCCTTAACTTACTTGTATTGCCATCATTCTTTTTGTTTACTTGTGCTCCTAAAAGAATTGTTCTTTTGGCTTGCTTGAGCTCCTAAAAGAATTATTCTAATGGCTTGCTTAAAGTAATCCCAAAAAGAATTGCAACCTTTTCAACACGTTCCTCCATACCTACTCTGCAATTACTTGTCAGATAATCTTGCATAAGTTTTTGTTAGTAGACCAACATATAACATTATCATGATATCACTGCACATATAACTTAATATGTTTGTGCCTAGTGATAAAGAGAGTTATTAATATGACGACTCTACTAGTTCATATTAAACTGTAACTTCAGTTAGAGTGTCATACCATGTCCTTGACAATTTCTTGAGTAGTATAATAGTTCATACCAACCTGAAGTGAGCTTGTGAAGAAGAGATATACAGAGTCCAATTGATATGCTTTTGCAAAGTCCATGAACTATTTTGCATTGACTTCCTCTTTTGACCCACCAACCAAGAGTACACTTGTACACACTTACCAGAGTCCAATTCCAGGTAGAATGTGCATCAGGTGCTTGATATGTCATAATATCCTCAAGTCTCGTCACTGGTGCTTTCTGTCAGATACTGCTTCCAGATAATAACCTAGCATCCAGTTTGGCCTTGTCCCTCGTAACAATGCCATTGTCATCCATTATTTACTTCTGGTTATCCTTGTACCAATTACAATATTGTCATTTGGTTTGGATACCAGCTTCCATACAATTTGCTTGCTGACTGATTGAGTTCATTTTGCTTTGTAATCTCCTAATCAATCTGGATCTATCAGAGCTTGTGTAACATTCTTAATTTCTTCTTTAAATAGAAAACTAGAGAAATAATCGCTCATACTTAATAGCCCTGCTAATCATTACTCCACCATCTGGATCACTTAAGAACTAGACTCTGGGAATAATATTGATATCAAACCCTTTGTCTCAGCAATATATTCTTTAGTGTCCTCTAATTTTCAATGTGATATTGTGTCTGGCTAGTTGATCCTTTTTTTGCTCCCCCTAAGCTGTTGCTGGGATTTCTTGAAAATCCTTACCATTGCTGACTAGCTTCATTGAATTAATGAGTTATATTATACACTGCCATTCCACTGCTTGGATATGTATCATCAATACCATTAATTTCTCCTTTAACAGCTTGGAACATGGAGTTGTTGAACTGTGCACTTAGACTTTCAATCATCTTATGTTGATCAACCACAAATGCCCTGTAGGTTGTAGACTACACTGAGTAGCCATGAAGAATATCCTCACAAGTCTTAGCTACAAATGCCAAGATCTTCAAACAACTGAAAACATTTCATTTTTTGCTTCTGTAGAATATTCTCTCCAAACATTTTCAGGTTATCCAGTATTTGCTCCTGTTGGCCATTAACTCATTAGTGGTCTTCATGTATACATCCAGATCAAGGCTTGATCCTACATGTTGCAAACTGTTTTGACTGCTCTAGCCCTTTGGTATTTAGAAAGTCTTGATTAGCTTGATATTGTCCTTGTTGCTTTAATCAAGTCCTGGTTCTTCCCTTGTACCACTCCATCATGACATGGATCTCCCAGTGCTGAATTTATCTCAAAACGTTCTTGATGTTACAGAGATTAATTAGAACTGCTTCTTGAATTCAGTCCCATTATCTGACCACAAGATCATTTCTTTTACAGTTGCTTCCAGCTTGATCTTCTGATACGATCAATCACCATATGTGATGTCTTGTCTTGAGAATGCACGAACAATAACTTTGTGTTAAGAGTAGTCATCAATCATCACTAAGGTATATCTTTGCTTTGATGCGATGTTGTCTTTGACTTCTCTTTCTGACATGCCTCACATTTACCGTCTTCTAAATTTCAGATGAGGCAGTCCTCTCACTAACCCCTTTTCAAAAAAAGAGTTCCTTGAGTTGATGTTCAAGGGTGAGAGCTTCCAATGCCATAGCTAAACTTCTATCAGATAAAGCTTTATGATTTGTTGAGTCCATGATGACATCCATTTTCTGCATATCTTGTCCCATGATAAAACCTTTGCTGTCATCTCCAAAGATTATTGACGGAATAGATTTTATCAATCACATTTGATTGTGAGGCTCTTTCTTTGATCATATTCCTTGAGTATGAATTACCAAGAATACATATGAATCAATTAACCTGTTATGTCCTTCACTCACAAATGGATTAACAGTTCTTGGTACCCAACTTATCAGTTTAGGTCCAGATGGATTAGAGATTTTACTATAAATAGAGATAACAACAGCTGCAACCTTATCATGCTAATTCTTATCTTTGACTAACCATTTTCTCCATTTTAATACCCTTGACAGATTTTTCCCTAGGCTAGGGAAAAATGGTTCCAACCTTACATAAGGAGGACTAGCAGTCTTTGCCCTATTGATCCTAAATGTGCTTTCTACAATTGATGCAAATTCTAGGAGATGCATTTATGGTATTGAAATAATCAAGTATTGTATTAAGAATACATGGCATTCATTCAGAAATATTACACATAAGAATTAAGCAAGACAGACATGATATGGAACAAACATAATTAAAAAATAAATCACTAAATCTATCTAGTCCAATCCTGTTGAAGAATCTCATCTAGCTATCTCAATCCAATTATAATACTAACACATCTTAACAAATAATTCTGAATAAATGAGCAAATCATATTATACTAGGATACAGAGAAAAATAAAAAACAAAGGTCTTATATGCTGGAAAATATATATCTCACTAAAGCAATTAATCATGTTCAACAAATATTCAAACAATTATTTAAGATCATCTAATGTAACATGCACAAGTTAAACATCAATCCTAGTTACCAGAAAATACTCTAGTGAACTAGTACAACATTATCTATGTGTGATGCTATCATGCTTGTGCGAGTGTTAAACATTTAAACACTAAGATCTTTTCTTGCATTGAGTATTGAGAGCAAAATATTACAGTGGTTCAAGAAATTGAAACCTGAGATATGTGAGTTAGACCATCTTCAGAGATTGCTGTGAAAGCAAGATATTTAAGATTCTCATCATCTGATTCATCCCAACTCTTTCCCGTGCACTATAAGTTTTGACTGGCTGCTTCTCTAAGAAAACATTCCACCTTCGTCTCAACTCTTCAACTGAATCCCTACTCATCTTTATTTGTCAAGCTTCTTATTTTGTTGTAGCAAAACCCCTGATAGTTACTTGACAGATATATCTTGTCATAACTGTAGCTATCAAATCTTGTTTATGTCCCAATCTCAGTCTGTAACCACCTCTTGAACTTAATTTGTAAGAATCTCTGCTTCATAATAGATAGGCTTGATCCATGGACATAGCTTATGTATTCCTTGTGAAACTAATACGACCAAACTTCCCTGACATGTGAAAAACTACCCTGACGTCCAGTCCCTCAAGTACTTCTATCTGAGCTTCTTCTGATTCAACTACCAGTAACTCCTACATTCTGTCCCGAGGTTCCAACTTTACAATCTGTGACTGAGATGTTTGTTTTTCCCCACTATTCTCTCTGACCTCCACAATTCCTGCCTGTATGATCTAATTGATTCCTGAATAAATATAGCATTGTTAAAAACCACTGTGTGACTGTATTATCTGAAATCATAGAGTTGTTTTTAACATCTTCGAGAAAAACTGTACCCGTAGAAATTTCATTCATTTGCTGCGTCTGAAAACCCAGTGGTATCCTATGGAGTAAGTCTTTGAGGATGTTACACAATTTTCGTCTGAAGGTCTTGAAATCAGTTCCATTGGAGTAAGAAAACCATTATCTTCAATTTCCGTATTCGGGAATTTTCCGTCTGAATAGCACATGATCTTTGTTTTCTTCAAAAGATTAAAATCCACTTTAAAAGCCCGGAAGAATCCTGAGTCTACCGAAACTTTTAGTACCCTTAATTAAATATTTAGGAGAAATTTAAATTTCCAATATTTTTAATTTCATAGAAAATAAATTAATCAAAAATAAATATTTACAAAAGATTTAATTTTCAAGAATTTCGAATTTTTTTAAAAATTAAAATAAAACGTAAATTATTATTTAAGAAAAATTTAATTTTAAGAATTTTAAAATTTTATGGAAAAATAAATAAATCAGAAATAATTAATTTGGGTTTGTAGAATTGTTAAGTGCACAACTTCTGTATGGGCGACTCCTTCTACTTGTGCGCCATTTTATTTTCGTGTGTGGTTACTACCTTATGTGGCGACTACATTCTGTACAGTTTTTCTTGCGACCAGGACAACCAAGTTAAATTACTGTACAGCGATTACAGAGAAGTGGAGCGCAAAGAAAAAACCCGGCTGTGGCGACTGTTTATTCCTGCGACCAGCTTGATGTTTGTAACCAAACAATACATGGACAGAAAAGCAGAGGTGCAAAGCAACCCGCGAGAGTGCAATTACTCTCCGCGCGTGCTGCTCAGATACACGCGTGTACCAACAAAACCTCAACCTTTTCTGTTTTGTGCGTGTTGCCAAATGTTTGCGCGTGTAACCAGAGAACTGTTGTGTGTTTGTTTCAACATTCTGGAAGGTAATAAAATGGTGCCAAATAAAAATGGCAGCCATTTTATTTATAAACCTTTCGACTAAGGTTGTCGAATAGATTCAATATGGCAGCTCCTTATACAAATACTCCGGCACCCAATCTGACTTAGAAATGTACCAAAAAAATAATTTATATTAATAATTTTATTTACTAAAATTTAAATAATAAATTTATTTAAGTCAAATTTATAAAATAAATTTATTTAAATTGAGTTCATAAAATAAACTTATTCAAGTTTAAATAAAGACCCATTTAAATTAAATTTATAAAATAAATTTACTAAATCAAATTTATAAAATAAATTTATGTAAAATCAAATTAATAAAATAAATTTATTTAAGGATCATGATTTGTGTATCAATCAGTAAGCTCTGATACAAATTGTTAGGTCCCGAATTATCATAGAAGGGGGGAGGGTTGAATACGATAATCACTAAATTAAAAATTCTTTCGAATCTTTAGCGGATATAGATTTAGTGCTCGGTTAGTGGTTTCGTGTTCTTGAGAGGAATAGTGTTTGGAATGATAAAAACAAGGAACATAAGATATTCGGGGAAGTATATATTCGTATATAAATCCTCGAGGGGTGTTGCTACACTCCGGTAAATAAATCAACCGGCTACAATCAAAGAATAATAAAGTTCCTAAATACTACAAAGATTTACAAATCAAATCCTATACAATGATCTAACTTTTGTTTGTCTAAGGATTTAATTACCGGGTAACGATTATAATGCCCCTAAGAATATACAAGAATTAAATCGGGCATTATAACGTTACTCCGGTGAGAAGTTAAACGGATATACAAAAAGCTTGAGCTTCTCTGTAAATCTTTGCTGCCATTTCACTACTCTCTTGGGAGAGAAGATGAACAGAAATTAATCCAAAATGAATGGCTTATTCTTCTGCTGCAAATGTGTAGTCTTTATATCCAATAAAATTGTGTGGCTGAGGATTCTGTGGTGACGAGGTACAACTTCTCTATGGCGATCAAGTACAGCTTCTCTGTGGTGACTAGTAGTATTAGTACAAATGTTAGTAAAACAAAACTAAACAACCGGCCTATGGCGACTTGGGAGGGGGGAAGCCTGTGGCGACCTTGTTATAGCCATACTACTCAAGTACATATATGTACTTAACAAAAACAAAACAAAAATGTTTTGTTCAACTTTATTCCTTTTGTTTATTTTGTTTTCCTTTTTTTCTTTTCCCTTTTTTCCCTTTTGTTTTGTTTTTGTTTTTGTTTTTCTTTTTGATTTTTCTTTTTTTGTTTTCTTTTTCCTTTTCCTTTTTTTTTCCTTTTTCTTTTCTTTTTAAGTTTAAATTGTAACTAAATTAATTTATAAAATAAACTTAAATATAACTTATATAAATAAACTAATTTAGATTTATAGAATAAACTTATTTAAAGTTTATAAGATAATTTTTTTTAAGTTTATTAAATAAATTATATTAAAGTCCACTAAATAAATTTAATTAATTTACCAATTAAACTTTGAGCTACGCCAGTCCCCTGAGCTATTTAGCTGTATACCTCGCACACCATTTCTCGTACTTTAACAGATAAACGTTCAATCCAAGTACGTTCCTCAACTTAACAATCCTTCTATAAATAATACTCAGATTCCTTTCAAGAGCTGTTGACGCCTAGTGCAACTGGTCTGGTTTACAGACGACTAACCCCGATTCAGGTTTTCATATTATGGCTTTGAGTAAATTATTAAGCTTGCAACAACTTTATCGCTTCAGACACTGACTATCAATAAACAACTGTACTTTTATTGGAATCCTTTATGGTACTTTAGACAATGTCTTCATTAATCTCTGTCTATACTCGGTCTTCAATTCTTCATATTCCTATGCTTCGAACACTGTCTATCTTCAATCAATGCCAATGCATTGAAATCTTCCGGTAGCACTTGTATACTGAATCTTCAACATTTATGAAACCCTGAAAGTCTTTAACCTTTGTTCTTCACTGAAGCATGATCATATTAATGAACTTCTTTCAGTGACCTGTAGACAGACTTCAGGCCTTCTTCTAATCTTTTGATTCTTTGTATTTCCTTGTCTTCGTTCTTCCTAATTTCTTGTGTAGACGTAGTATTATTAACCTATCATGTTATAGTGTTGTTATCGTGTTGAGTTATCACGTAACTGTTCATACAGCTACGCAGTCTCAACAACAATCTCCCCATATTTGATTGTTAATCCTAACAAACAAATTAAATAGAGAGGATAACTCAACTAACAACTAGAAAAAGTAATGTACCAGGACTTGTAAATAATGCTACTGGTTTTCTGGATCAAATACTGCATTTCCAGATTTCTTGAGTAACTGAAATGAAAGATGCTTGTTCTTCTAGCACATAACTGATCTTCAAGTAGTTTCATCTTTATTTCCTTGGTTCTTCAAGTCTCTGCAAGATAATACTTCTCAGTCTTGAAGTATTCATCAGCAGCTCCTTTTGTACAATCTTATTTCCCGTTGAGAAGCACATATCTCTCTTGCTTCTCCCCCTATGAGAATCAACTGATTAAAGGAGATCACCTTCGTCTACCACCTCTCCCGTACAATAGGATCCGCAAATAAGAACTAATGGTACTCCCCTTTTGGAAAACAACTTCTCCCCTTATGAAGAATAGTGATGAACCAAACCACTTCTTCTGATTACTAGGAAATCACCTTATGTTTTACCACCTCTCCCGTACAATAGGATTCGTAGTTACAAACAAAAATGGTGTGGTGTAGTGTACATGTGCTTTACCTTTTTCTTTCTTCCTGCTATTTCTCCCCCTTAGTTGAGGAATCCTCCAAACTATTACATAAGATTTTATCTCCGCCTTAGAGAAGGAATGTATGTTGTTATCTGAAGGAGTTCTCATATGTTACTTGGTTGGAAAAGAAATAACAAGTCAGAGTCTGATCAACCATGTGCCTTTAAATGCTGTAAGTGTAACGCCCCCAAATCCGGGGTCAGGGGATTTGGTCGTCACTATGAAACCTCAATCCAAAATAACCTGTTAATTCAAATAATAAATGCCAGCGGAAGATATTTATCATTTATGACCCCAAACTAATCCAAGATCTTTTAAGGTTACAGTTCTAGAAACAAGATATCCAAATTCCACAAATAAATTTTTCACTTTCTTTTAAAAACTCTTTTCAATAAATTCCAACTCAAAACTAAACCCACTAGTATAACTTCGAAATGAAGTATACTAGGCCCAAATAAAATACAAAACTATAATATAATATAATATAAACAACTTTACACAATAAAACTTACACTAGCCCGCAAACCCTGGATCAACCACCTTCCAAAAGCTTCTTCTTTGCTTCCTCGAATTACGCAGCTAAACAGCGCAAGCTAATCCTCACTGGAGGTTAAATTTAAAAACAGGCAAGTATGAGCGGAAGAAATGCTCAGCAAGATCATTATAGTAAGTATAGGGTCGTTTGATATAAAACCAACATCTGCATCAGCGCAGAACATTTAAAATCATAATTGCTGAATCATAAAACTTTAGTTGAGGAATCCCAGATTTAATTCCTTAATTATTTTCAAAACCATTTTGATATTTTTGAGCGAAATGCTTCAGCAATACTTTGAATCTTGACGAGAATAAAACTCATAAAAACAGTGTTTACGGAAATATCGTAAACCACAATAACATGAAACAATGATCATGGAATGAATCATAAACTTTACTCAAAACTCAACTCTTGATATTAATACTTATTTTGTTGTCATATCAAATTAGATATCTATACGAACTTTGATGCTCACAACACCCATACTGAAGTCAACATCAATCATCTATACTAATACCACCTTTGATATTTAACAACAACGTAAGTATCCACAAAATCAGAAATTGAATCAAAGCCACAGCTCACTTTTAATCTAAAACAGAATCAGTACTTTTAATCCAAAACAGAATCAGTTGATAAATCATTTATTCTATGAATATCAAAATGATATCATAATTTAGATTAGGATCATCCTCCGACGGACGTACTATCACATGCTGATCAGCCCGTGTGATAGCACAAGGTCATGATTCATAGAAACGTGACCCCAAAAACACGAGTACTCAAACAAAAAGGCATAACTAGCCTGTGGCAAAATGGTGTCATAATATTCATATGGCACTTAGAAATAGCCCTCCGCTGGACCGTCCGTCCCGGTCACTTACGCAATTATGATCCAATCTTAAAACCTTTTATTGAAATGGGGTCATGATACTCGACACCCGAAATAATTGTATTTCCCCCAATTATTGGGTAGAAATATTCGCAACCAAATTACTTTTCTCAAAATCCAAAACATTTATAAATCTGATAATTGGATAAGTAAAATCACTTATCTACTCTGAATATAGAATAGCGGAAGAATACTTGCATAAACAGAATTATTTAATTCAGCGATATGTAAAACATTTATCTATCTTGAACTGAATAGGGAAAGTAATATTTGCATGATACGCTTCAAAATAAATATCACTTGAACAATAAGTGATGATAGAAATACTTGCATAATATAATTCGAAATAAACGTCACTTGAATGATAAGTGAAGTCAGGGGTACTTGCATAATATGAATCGAAATAAACGTCACTTGAATGATAAGTGAGGTTAGTGTACTTGCCTTTGGATTTTAGCAGTTAGTCACACTCGCAATGACGCATCTATTCTGACATTCTGTCTCAATACATCACTGTCCTTCTTTTCAACACTTGACTGATATGATGCTCCTGCGATTGCTAGAAGCCAGATACCCAATACCATTCCATCTCATTCCTTATCCAACGTCTTGTCCCGATCAGCTCGAGAGATCCGCATCTATAATTAAAAGATATAACTTTAATTGTCTAAACGATAATCACTCGACAAACTGCGCGTCAAAATCCTATCGTCTACCCATACGATAGCCCACACATAATTATGACAGACAAATACAGGAATCTTGACCCACGTACGCACATAATTCACATAGCACGTAATCACATAATCCACGTATCACATAATTCACATCATATATAACTCGGTTCGTCAGAAGGGTCGACTCGATATGTTTAAAACTGAAATCGGATCAAAATATGATTTTTCAGTCACTACGCGATTCAGAATCGATTTATAAAACGAGCGACCTTTCAAAACAAAAAGGATTTTGGTCTCGAAAATATTTTTATTGAAAGCGGAATATTTTTCTGAGTCTGGAGGCGTTCGTTTCGTATTAAACGGATAAACGGTTTATTTAATATGAATTTTTTGAACATTTTTCGGAATTAAAACGGTCTCCGAATCATTTTATAATTAAATAATAGGGCTCGAACACTCGAAAATAATTTTATAAGAATTATTGAGCTTGAAAAATAATTTAAAATAATATTCTCTTGTAAATCGGACAGCACCTCCTCTATTTCTCGGACTGCCAGTCGATATCATATCGACACAACCAACAACAATCAACACAATACTTTATATTTACGCGTATAAACACTCCAGAAATAAATAACACGGCTACCAGAACCAAAACTCGGACCTAAAGTGACTTCTCCAACAATTTCTAAAAATTATGAAATAAATATATAAACACTAACATGCTATAATATACACAAGTACGAAGGCGGAATTTCGGAATCGTTACCCAAAATAAATTCTGATCAACCCGAAGAGAAAATCTGATGTCCGGAAAATATCTCCAGAAAAATCCGAAATTAATGGTCATAGACATATACACGCTGAGATACCATGTGGAGTAATCACCACCTCCAAACTCTTTTTCTACGCCCCGAAAATAAATTAAAACGGAAATATAACGGATATATGCTCCGCAAATTTTCTTGTCAAAACCTTGCAATATATATACCTATACGTAGGTATCGAAGCGCTGATCGTTTATATATATACCAATTGAAATTTGGATATACGGTTTGCAAGATATGAATTTTTTGAAAATTAAAAAAAATAAAATATAACAGAGAGGGGAGAGACAGAGAGAAGGGGGAGAGGAGGATGTTGATAATGTAAACGGGGGGGGAGGTTTTGTTTACAGGGGTGGCAGGTGGGGGTGGTGGCCTCCTGCCACGTTTTCTCTTTTGTTTTTTTTTTTTTTTTTTTTTTTTTTTTTTTTTTTTTTTTTTTTTTTTTTTTTTTTTTTTTTGTTTTTTTTTTTTATTTTGTCCCGTATTTCTCAACTTATCGAATAAACGCGTCGGTAAATAAAATCAGAAAATTACCAAACAAATTCTAAAATTCTCAGAATAATTAAAAACTAATAAAATAAAATTTTTATAATTTTTAAAGTATTTTTGACTTACGCGTTATACCCGTATTACACAATTTAACGAACCGAGCTGCACTTGAAACAAATTCAGAAAATTACGAAAATAGTCTTAAAATATTACAAATATCCCGAAGTTTATAAAAACATAAATTTCAAAATTTTAAAACAATTTTTGAAATGCAATTTATACCCGCTTTTAGCAATTAAACGATTCAACGCGCGGGTAAAATTAATCCTAAAAATTCCCAAAATAATTTTAAAATTCTCAGAATATTTCAAACTTAAATAAATATGAGTTTCATAATTTTTGAAGAATTTTGGAATTAAATACGGATTTTACAAATAAACGCAATCAAAAAATCATACAGGGCTAAATAATTGATGAAATATTGATTTCTAAATTTTATAAAATCCCAAATATAATTATTGTAATTATAAAACCATAAAAACAATTTTAGAGACAATCCAAGTATTTATGCAAATAAATATCCGAAAATAGATTACTTAGCTGCTAAGTAACTATAAAAATGATACAATTTAATACCATATTTGAATAATCATCAAAACCGGGATTTTTATAAAATACTATATACGAAAATAACGTAAAAATATCCCGTCTCCCGAAAATACGGGTTTTATTGATTACCGAAATAACTATCGTATCGAAAATATTGCGCCGGGCCGCGCATGGGTCAAACCGTAATCCGGATCGAAAAAGTTAAAACACGGAAAATGTCCGGAATTATCAGATTAGGTTAGGAAGGAGTTTTCGGAAGAGTTTCGGGTTGTAAAAACGCGAAAACGGTTGAAGTCGGATGATTCCCGGCTTTATAAAATAATTTTGGTAATTGTTCAGAAAATAATTAATAATACATAAATCATTATAAAATCATATAACACTCCAAAAATTACCAGAAAAATATCAAAATTATCTATATTTTATTCTGGACATATAAAAATTCAAATACTCAAATAATATCACGTATAAACACCCAAACATCAATTCCACTTATCAGATAATTCACCAAAATTCACATAAAATCACATAAATAATTCCAAATAATAATAATGATAATATTTGAAAATATGGGATATTACAATCTACCCACCTTATAAGGATTCCGTCCTCGGAATCAGCAGAAGAAAGCACTAAGGGTTTTCTAACCAACTTTCCATTCCCAAATAATCTCAATTTTCCATAATCTCAAATAAATCTTGTATTCCTGGTATAATAAAACTTTTACAGGAGCTTCACTGTGTACCACTTTTCCATTCACATCCTTTGGCCAATTCCTCGATAGCATCACTTTTACTTATCGCGAGAAAGAAGAATATAGAGAAAGATAAAGAGAAGAAAAGAAAGAAAGATAGAGAGAGAAATAAAGAAATAGATTGACTTCGCTATACGCCACTAATATTATAACAGCATCGCAGTCCACTGCTGCTCTTGGTAGTTCCATCACATAACCTTGCTTTGACTTGACAAAGATAACTCAGCTTAATCTTATTGGCATACCTTTGAATATTTGAGATGATAAAAATCATGAAATTTCAAAAAGAAAAGAATTTGATACCATAATGGAACCAAAATCTGAATTTGAGAAAAAGTATTGTTGAAATAAAAGAATAACCGAGAGATCAATATGATCAAACGAACTTGGTATTGCATGCCCAAATTAAGACACTACTAAAGGTTGTTAACCTTCATGTATTCACAATACACACAAGTGATGGCGTCCCATCCAACTCCTATCACACAGACAGGTATACCTTGTGTCCCCTATAGATTGGGTTGTTCATCTCAGTCAGAATAAAAGAATATCAACAGAATTGAAAATCAAATGAATAAAACTGAAAAGATTTCAAAGATGATAATTCTGAAGGAAATGAAATCCAGAGAACAAAATTCTGACACCAAAATGAGCAAGTGGTGTCACATCACCAAGAAACTATCCACCAAATAAGAAAAGTGGAAGTTAAATATTCATAACTTAGCAGAGCTATCAAAACCTGAAAAAAATAGGCTTCATGACAACCTCTGGCACATTTAAAACACAGATAGAATTGAAAATGAGTGTTAGGGAATATATCCTCTAACAATCACTTCTTTTGAGAGATGTCAAAATGAATTATAGAAAGAAAAGGTATTGCCAAAGTCTTAATATTTATCTTCAACTTGAACTCTCCAGTTGACTCGCCATCTGATTCTAGACGCTTCTTCATGTTCCAAGGATATCGATAATCTTCATCATCGTCAAAACGTAGTAGCCTCGAAAGGTTCCACACTAGAAGTTTGCAACTGCCAGGAGTTCCATCCAGCTCAGTACAACCATCTCAAACGAATCTGCCTTATCTTAACTTAATCGTTGACACTATATCCGATAGTCCAACAGGAACTCGATATGAGCTCAAACGTCCTCACATAGCTATACACACTCCTACACACTCTCGTTTCTAGTTTACTATAACCTCAGCTCTGATACCAACCTGTAACGCCCCCAAATCCGGGGTCAGGGGATTTGGTCGTCACTATGAAACCTCAATCCAAAATAACCTGTTAATTCAAATAATAAATGCCAGCGGAAGATATTTATCATTTATGACCCCAAACTAATCCAAGATCTTTTAAGGTTACAGTTCTAGAAACAAGATATCCAAATTCCACAAATAAATTTTTCACTTTCTTTTAAAAACTCTTTTCAATAAATTCCAACTCAAAACTAAACCCACTAGTATAACTTCGAAATGAAGTATACTAGGCCCAAATAAAATACAAAACTATAATATAATATAATATAAACAACTTTACACAATAAAACTTACACTAGCCCGCAAACCCTGGATCAACCACCTTCCAAAAGCTTCTTCTTTGCTTCCTCGAATTACGCAGCTAAACAGCGCAAGCTAATCCTCACTGGAGGTTAAATTTAAAAACAGGCAAGTATGAGCGGAAGAAATGCTCAGCAAGATCATTATAGTAAGTATAGGGTCGTTTGATATAAAACCAACATCTGCATCAGCGCAGAACATTTAAAATCATAATTGCTGAATCATAAAACTTTAGTTGAGGAATCCCAGATTTAATTCCTTAATTATTTTCAAAACCATTTTGATATTTTTGAGCGAAATGCTTCAGCAATACTTTGAATCTTGACGAGAATAAAACTCATAAAAACAGTGTTTACGGAAATATCGTAAACCACAATAACATGAAACAATGATCATGGAATGAATCATAAACTTTACTCAAAACTCAACTCTTGATATTAATACTTATTTTGTTGTCATATCAAATTAGATATCTATACGAACTTTGATGCTCACAACACCCATACTGAAGTCAACATCAATCATCTATACTAATACCACCTTTGATATTTAACAACAACGTAAGTATCCACAAAATCAGAAATTGAATCAAAGCCACAGCTCACTTTTAATCTAAAACAGAATCAGTACTTTTAATCCAAAACAGAATCAGTTGATAAATCATTTATTCTATGAATATCAAAATGATATCATAATTTAGATTAGGATCATCCTCCGACGGACGTACTATCACATGCTGATCAGCCCGTGTGATAGCACAAGGTCATGATTCATAGAAACGTGACCCCAAAAACACGAGTACTCAAACAAAAAGGCATAACTAGCCTGTGGCAAAATGGTGTCATAATATTCATATGGCACTTAGAAATAGCCCTCCGCTGGACCGTCCGTCCCGGTCACTTACGCAATTATGATCCAATCTTAAAACCTTTTATTGAAATGGGGTCATGATACTCGACACCCGAAATAATTGTATTTCCCCCAATTATTGGGTAGAAATATTCGCAACCAAATTACTTTTCTCAAAATCCAAAACATTTATAAATCTGATAATTGGATAAGTAAAATCACTTATCTACTCTGAATATAGAATAGCGGAAGAATACTTGCATAAACAGAATTATTTAATTCAGCGATATGTAAAACATTTATCTATCTTGAACTGAATAGGGAAAGTAATATTTGCATGATACGCTTCAAAATAAATATCACTTGAACAATAAGTGATGATAGAAATACTTGCATAATATAATTCGAAATAAACGTCACTTGAATGATAAGTGAAGTCAGGGGTACTTGCATAATATGAATCGAAATAAACGTCACTTGAATGATAAGTGAGGTTAGTGTACTTGCCTTTGGATTTTAGCAGTTAGTCACACTCGCAATGACGCATCTATTCTGACATTCTGTCTCAATACATCACTGTCCTTCTTTTCAACACTTGACTGATATGATGCTCCTGCGATTGCTAGAAGCCAGATACCCAATACCATTCCATCTCATTCCTTATCCAACGTCTTGTCCCGATCAGCTCGAGAGATCCGCATCTATAATTAAAAGATATAACTTTAATTGTCTAAACGATAATCACTCGACAAACTGCGCGTCAAAATCCTATCGTCTACCCATACGATAGCTCACACATAATTATGACAGACAAATACAGGAATCTTGACCCACGTACGCACATAATTCACATAGCACGTAATCACATAATCCACGTATCACATAATTCACATCATATATAACTCGGTTCGTCAGAAGGGTCGACTCGATATGTTTAAAACTGAAATCGGATCAAAATATGATTTTTCAGTCACTACGCGATTCAGAATCGATTTATAAAACGAGCGACCTTTCAAAACAAAAAGGATTTTGGTCTCGAAAATATTTTTATTGAAAGCGGAATATTTTTCTGAGTCTGGAGGCGTTCGTTTCGTATTAAACGGATAAACGGTTTATTTAATATGAATTTTTTGAACATTTTTCGGAATTAAAACGGTCTCCGAATCATTTTATAATTAAATAATAGGGCTCGAACACTCGAAAATAATTTTATAAGAATTATTGAGCTTGAAAAATAATTTAAAATAATATTCTCTTGTAAATCGGACAGCACCTCCTCTATTTCTCGGACTGCCAGTCGATATCATATCGACACAACCAACAACAATCAACACAATACTTTATATTTACGCGTATAAACACTCCAGAAATAAATAACACGGCTACCAGAACCAAAACTCGGACCTAAAGTGACTTCTCCAACAATTTCTAAAAATTATGAAATAAATATATAAACACTAACATGCTATAATATACACAAGTACGAAGGCGGAATTTCGGAATCGTTACCCAAAATAAATTCTGATCAACCCGAAGAGAAAATCTGATGTCCGGAAAATATCTCCAGAAAAATCCGAAATTAATGGTCATAGACATATACACGCTGAGATACCATGTGGAGTAATCACCACCTCCAAACTCTTTTTCTACGCCCCGAAAATAAATTAAAACGGAAATATAACGGATATATGCTCCGCAAATTTTCTTGTCAAAACCTTGCAATATATATACCTATACGTAGGTATCGAAGCGCTGATCGTTTATATATATACCAATTGAAATTTGGATATACGGTTTGCAAGATATGAATTTTTTGAAAATTAAAAAAAATAAAATATAACAGAGAGGGGAGAGACAGAGAGAAGGGGGAGAGGAGGATGTTGATAATGTAAACGGGGGGGAGGTTTTGTTTACAGGGGTGGCAGGTGGGGGTGGTGGCCTCCTGCCACGTTTTCTCTTTGTTTTTTTTTTTTTTTTTTTTTTTTTTTTTTTTTTTTTTTTTTTTTTTGTTTTTTTTTTTTTTTTTTTTGTTTTTTTTTTTTATTTTGTCCCGTATTTCTCAACTTATCGAATAAACGCGTCGGTAAATAAAATCAGAAAATTACCAAACAAATTCTAAAATTCTCAGAATAATTAAAAACTAATAAAATAAAATTTTTATAATTTTTAAAGTATTTTTGACTTACGCGTTATACCCGTATTACACAATTTAACGAACCGAGCTGCACTTGAAACAAATTCAGAAAATTACGAAAATAGTCTTAAAATATTACAAATATCCCGAAGTTTATAAAAACATAAATTTCAAAATTTTAAAACAATTTTTGAAATGCAATTTATACCCGCTTTTAGCAATTAAACGATTCAACGCGCGGGTAAAATTAATCCTAAAAATTCCCAAAATAATTTTAAAATTCTCAGAATATTTCAAACTTAAATAAATATGAGTTTCATAATTTTTGAAGAATTTTGGAATTAAATACGGATTTTACAAATAAACGCAATCAAAAAATCATACAGGGCTAAATAATTGATGAAATATTGATTTCTAAATTTTATAAAATCCCAAATATAATTATTGTAATTATAAAACCATAAAAACAATTTTAGAGACAATCCAAGTATTTATGCAAATAAATATCCGAAAATAGATTACTTAGCTGCTAAGTAACTATAAAAATGATACAATTTAATACCATATTTGAATAATCATCAAAACCGGGATTTTTATAAAATACTATATACGAAAATAACGTAAAAATATCCCGTCTCCCGAAAATACGGGTTTTATTGATTACCGAAATAACTATCGTATCGAAAATATTGCGCCGGGCCGCGCATGGGTCAAACCGTAATCCGGATCGAAAAAGTTAAAACACGGAAAATGTCCGGAATTATCAGATTAGGTTAGGAAGGAGTTTTCGGAAGAGTTTCGGGTTGTAAAAACGCGAAAACGGTTGAAGTCGGATGATTCCCGGCTTTATAAAATAATTTTGGTAATTGTTCAGAAAATAATTAATAATACATAAATCATTATAAAATCATATAACACTCCAAAAATTACCAGAAAAATATCAAAATTATCTATATTTTATTCTGGACATATAAAAATTCAAATACTCAAATAATATCACGTATAAACACCCAAACATCAATTCCACTTATCAGATAATTCACCAAAATTCACATAAAATCACATAAATAATTCCAAATAATAATAATGATAATATTTGAAAATATGGGATATTACAGTAAGAATGACTTCACTGTTGATCATCATGTTCACCAATCTTCCCAAGTCCTTATACCTCCCAAATGTGAGATCACCAATTGTTACCAATTGTTAGCTCCCATCTTGTTAGATCTCAAAGTATTCTAATTCAATCTGTAAATGTTAGGTCCCTAATAGTTAGTTTCCAATCATAAAAAGATTTGAGACCCAAAGTATCAAGAACCATACTTAGGGATTGGGAATGGGATATGGTATTTCTCTTTCTTCCTCACTGTGAGTGTGTAATTCTGTTTTGTGTACCTCACATGTGTTTCACTCTTCTTTCCACTCATTTTTACACTCATTCTCATAAGTGTATCACTCCTCTCATAGCTCCAAAATCCAGTTGTACCTGCAAGGAAAATCACTTTTGCCATCCTTAAGGAGGTCACAAGTGGTGCAATGGGAGTTCGTAAATCCCCATCCTTGTTAGACTCTTCAGATGAATCTGAGTCATAATCTATAAGTTGCTAGTTTCCCTTTTAGGGTTCCAGATTTGAACTCTGGGAAGGTAAACAATGATCCAAAGAATTTAGCATAAAGATCAAAGTTCCCTTCTAATGTCTGTGAAGACACTTCCTTGTGACTCATCAGGTAAATCTGAATCATTGTCAACAAGTTGCCGATCTGCACCTATGTCAGATCCACTATCCGCAGATGCATACAGGTTTATTAGTCCTGTGGAGGTAGACACTGACCACTGACCACTGACTTATGGCTATTGGATCAGTATCTTCTCCTATCACCTGTAAAGGCAATTGGTCCATTGAAGAACCTTGAATAATCAAATTTAACCATAAAATGGTTGAAACCCTTGTTTTCGTCAACTCTTCCTTTGTGTGTGTAACCTACCCTTGTGCATCAAGAATTGTTTATGTTTGAGGTGGTGACACTACATCGGATACCCTGGCCGACAGGCGAATTTCAATAGACAAACCCTGTTGAGAGGATGAATCTAGTAACTGTTTTGTGCCTTTTCAGCCATTACATCTTTTTGAGAAGATGTATAGGGGCTAGCAGTTGCCTCAGTTTTGATATATCTCAACTTTGTAGGAGACAGAGCTGCTGGGTTGACTTCAGAACCTTCCTTATATGGTGCACTAAGGTACTTTCTCCCTCACGCTCATTCATACTTCATTTTAGTGGTAAGAGAGTGTTGGTTGGTTCTGTTTCTATGTTTGTCTTTACAGTCTGGGTAAGAAGTTGTGGGTTTTCAACCTCATGACTATCAAATGGAAGAAGGCCATTGGATGCTGAACCTGTATCACAGAACATATGGCAATATAAAGATAAAATGCCCTTAAGATCTATAATGAATGAAAATTATGCATTTAATCTTTTGAGAGAAATGATGTACCATAGTGATTTCACAATGATTTTAATGAAATAAGAAATCACCAATGTAGAAAGAAGTTTGAAATGAAATAAGAAATCACCAATGTAGAAAGAAGTTTGATTTTCTCCTAAAACTGTTCTAGTGCACAAGTCTATTTTTATGCCTAAAATGATAAATGATTTGATAAGACACGGACTGATGACCTGACAGTATTAAGAAGAGAAAGAACGATTTTGTCTTTCAATTTGAATGAGTTTTTGTAAAAGCATTGATCAATTAGGGTAAAGTCTAAGCAATTCTCATTCATATCAAAAGCTCCATAATCTATCTTTATAATATTATTATAAATGAATGGCTTATTCTTCTGCTGTAAATGTGTAGTCTTTATATCCAATAAAATTGTGTGGCTTAGGATTCTGTGGCGACTGGGTATAACTTCTCTGTGGCGTTCAATTACAACTTCTCTGTGGCGACTAGTAGTATTAGTACAAATGTTAGTAAAACAAAACTAAACAACCGGCCTTTGGCGACCCGGGAGGGGGGAAGCCCGTGGCCACCTTGTTATAGCCATACTATTCAAGTACATATATGTAGTTAACGAAAACAAAACAAAATGTTTTGTTCAACTTTATTCCTTTTGTTTATTTTATTTTCCTTTTTTTGTTTTCCGTTTTTTTCTTTTTATTTTGTTTACTTTTTCTTTTTATTTTTTCTTTTTTTCTTTTTTTCTTTTTTTTTTCTTTTTCCTTTTTTTATTTTCCTTTTCTATTTTCTTTTTCTTTTCTTTTTGTATTTGCTTTTTCTTTTATTTTTAAGTTTAAATTGTAACTAAATTAATTTATAAAATAAACTTAAATATAACTTATATAAATAAACTAATTTAGATTTATAAAATAAACCTATTTAATTTACCAATTAAACTTTGAGCTACGCCAGTCCCCTGAGCTGTTTAGCTGTATACCCCGCGCACCACTTCTCGTACTTGAACAGATAAACGTTCAATCTAAGTACGTTCCTTTCAAGAGCTGTTGACGCCTAGTGCAACTGGTCTGGTTCACAGATGACTAACCCCGATTCAGGTCTTTGTATTATGGCCTTGATTAAATTGTTAAGCTTGCAACAACTTTATCGCTTCAGACACTGACTGTCAATAAACAATTGTACTTTCACTGGAATCCTTTATGGTACTTTAGACAACGTCTTCATTAATCTCTGTCTATACTCGGTCTTCAATTCTTTAGATTCCTATGCTTCGAACACTGTCTATCTTCAATCAATGCCAATACATTGAAATCTTCCTGTAGCACTTGTATACTGAATCTTTAACATTTCTGAAATCCTGAAAGTCTTTAACCTTTGGTCATCACTGAGGCATGATCATATTAATGAACTTCTTTTAGTGACCTGTAGACAGACTTCAGTCCTTCTTCTAATCTTCGGATTCTTTGTATTGCCTTGTCTTTATTCTTCCTGATTTCTTATGTAGACGTAGTATTATTAACCTATCTTGTTCTAGTGTTGTTATCGTGTTGAGTTATCACGTAACTGTTCATACAGCTATGCAGTCTCATCAATAACACATATGTTACTTTTGATGATGATAAATATCCAGGCTTGGAATGCCTTAGTGAAAATGAAGCTGAAGCCCTAAAGTTTGAAAATCTCTACATTGATAGTGATTCTGATGATAATGCTGAAGTCAACACAAATCACAGAATAGATGAAGAGTCAACTGAGCAAGTAGATCATGAGAATGGAAGCTCATTTTAAACATCTGAGTTGATAGCACAAACTCAGGGGGAGGAAGAGAAGAAAGTTTTGCAAGTCATGCCAATGGTGAAGGAGATGAAGAAGGCACAAGTCAACAAACTCACACCAGAAAGTGGGATAGAAGTCACACTAGATATGGAATAATTGGTGATCGAACTGCTGGAGTGAGGACTAGAAGTACTACTGCTAATGAATATCTTCTATGACAAATGGAGCTTAAAAAACTAAAAAAGCTCTAATGGACCCTGATTGGATATCTGCTATGCAAGAGGAGCTCATTCAGTTTGAAAAAACAAAGTTTGGGAATTAGTTCCTGCACCAAAGAACAGAAGTGTAATTGGAACAAGTGGGTGTTCAGGAACAAGAAGATAAAAATGGTATTGTTACCAGAAACAAAGCAAGGTTGGTTGTAAAAGGCTACTCACAGGAGGAAGGAATTGACTATGATGAAACCTTTTCTCCAGTTGCAAGACTT
Organism: Apium graveolens; assembly: GCF_009905375.1. Taxonomy (NCBI): domain Eukaryota; kingdom Viridiplantae; phylum Streptophyta; class Magnoliopsida; order Apiales; family Apiaceae; genus Apium; species Apium graveolens. The sequence continues at coordinate 25,807,729 of NC_133653.1, forward strand.
GAAGCAATAAGGATTTTTCTTGCATTTGCTGCACATTCAAACTTTAAAGTGTATCAAATGGATGTCAAGAGTGTATTCCTAAATGGTGAGTTGGAAGAAGAAGTTTATGTGCAACAACCACCTGGCTTTGAAGATCCAGAATTTCCAAACTTTTTATACAAGTTGCTCAAGGCTCTCTATGGACTAAAACAAGCACCTAGAGCTTGGTATGACACATTGTCAGATTTTCTACTTAAACATGGATTCACTAGAGGAACAATAGATAAGATACTCTTCTACAAGCTGCATGGTGGTGATATGATCCTAGTTTAAATTTATATGGATGATATCATTTTTGGTTCTACAAATGAAAAGCTTTTCCAAAGATTCTCTAAGCTTATGCAGAGTGAATATGAAATGAGTAAGATGGGGGAATTAAGTTACTTTCTTAGACTTCAAGTCAGTCAAATAAGTGATGGAATCTTCATCAGCCAAACTAAGTATGTCAAAGATTTATTAAAAAAGTTTGGTATGGTTGATTGTTCACCTGCATCTACACCTATGTCTACAGCTACAAAGTTGGGTGAAGATAAAAAGGGCAAGAGTGTAGATATATCAAGCTATAGAGGAATGAATGGACCTTTGCTGTACTTAACTGCAAGTAGACCAGATATCATGTTTGCTACATCTTTGTGTGCAAGATTTCAAGCCAATCCAAAGGAATCACATTTGATGGCTGTGAAGAGAATTTTCAGATACTTAAAGGGGACTCCAAACTTGGGATTATGGTATCCTAAGGGAACTGGTTTTGAAGCTGTTGGATACACAGATGCAGATTTTGCTAGATGCAGGGTTGACAGAAAGAGTACTAGTGGAAGCTGTCAGTTTCTTGGTCAAATACTTGCATCCTTGTATAGAAAGAATTAACAATCTGTGCCAACTTCCACAGCTGAGGCTGAATACATAGCTGCCGGAAGTTGCTGTGCTCACGTGCTTTGGATTAGAAATCAGCTAATGGACTATGGCCTAGTGTTACACAAAATTCCAATTATGTGTGACAATACTAGTGCTATATCTATTATGGCTAATCTATTTAATCATTCTAGAACGAAGCACATTGATGTAAGGTACCATTTTAATAGAGAACATGTTGTAAATGGTACCATTGAGCTCATTTTTGTTCCAACAGAAAAATAATTAGCTGATATTTTTATGAAACCTTTGGATGAAGCAACTTTCACTAGACTTGTAGGTAAAATTGGGATGTTTAATTTTTCATCCTAAGGCAAGAACTCAGCTAATGTATTGCAGCAGATTAGTTTCTAGTTAATCAAATTAATTTGATATAATTGGAAATTAATTGAAATATGAACTATAAATATTTCAGATCTCTCTGCATATTTAACTTTCATTTTATTTCTCTTTTACCTTGGAATTTTTTTTAAAAAAAAATTCTAAGAAAAATATCTAAATGTTGATTTGCATGTTCAATATGTAAAATTAGCTAAGGCAGAATTAAAGTAATCAAAAGTGTAGAGAACTGAGTTCTCAATAAGTTTATTTGACTTATCGACAAGTCATTTTAAGACTTCTCGAGTGAGTTCTCGATAAGTCAATTTTCTGACTTCTCGAGGGACTTCTCGATAAGCTTCATTATGACTTATCAATAAGTCATTGTAGAGTTCTCTATAAGTGTCAACTTACAGAGTTCTCTACAAGTACAATTTTAGACTTATAAATAACTCAAACTGAGATAATTTAATTTGATAAATTATCTTGGTAAAATACTTTTGATAAAAATTATTCAGATTTTTTTTGATATTATTTAAATAAAAGTTAGAAACAAATCAGTCAATTTAGGACAAACTGAGTATTTATTTGACATCTCGACAAGTCAGTTTTAGTTCTCTAAAAGAGTAAATTAAAATGATTTCTCGATATGTATTTCACCTTTCAAAATGACTTCTCGATAAGCAAATTCTAAACATTTATTTTTGAGTTCTCGATAAGTCATTTGCTTTTACTATAAATACTCAGACATCTCGACATACACATACTTACTCCTTCGAGAACTCTAAGTGACCTAGAATTTTCAAATCTAAACCGATTTCTCTCTCGTTTCTAACTCTTTCTCTTCAATATTTCTTACCCACTAAACTTCATACTCTCCTCAATGGCATTAAACACTATTGTACCCTTTATCCCAAAAGAAACCAACTTTCTTGCAATTCTGGATATAAATCAAGCTCCTAAAGCTTTCAAAAGCTTTGTGAAATTTCTTTCTGAAACATACTTTGTAGGAACTCTTACTGCTAATCCTGTACTCTACTTGTGGCGCCCTCCAAACCCGGGTCAGAAGTTTGGGGTCCACACACACCTTATTTATAACCTGTTTATAACAATACTAAAGATGATAATAATATGCAATGACCCTACTTACCAACTACCACGGATCGCAACAGGTTAAAGTATGCACACAAGCCAAACACACTAATATATTACATACCAATTAAATCCCAACCATTCAAACATCAAACTGAGTATTAAACATAATACAAACTTTTACAATTTACATTATTCCAAAAGAAGCCTACTAGCTCAGCATCAACAGCCTTAATCCCTAGCTCTCGCACTGGACTGGGGATCCTTGCTACCAACTGGTTCCTTTTTAACTGGAAAGAGTATAAACAACATCGCACAAATGAGCTAACTAGCTCAGCAAGTCACAATGACAAAACTGAGAATAATGATCATCAAGTGAATATGATTATGATACCAAGTGAACAATGGATTATGATTTAGAATTGGATATTATACTTTTAATTTAAAAAAATCAAGGTTAGGCTGCTGATCAGTCACGCACTAACCCCGAGCAAGGCACACAACATTGCTCTGACTACTGGATCCAAGGCACACATTGGCCTAACTTGACCATTATATGGTCTGACCACGAATCTGGTCCACAATTTTATAAAAACAATCCAATTCTAACATAATAACTGAATAAGCAATAATAAACAATAACCAGAATCATTAACAACAATGAGTGTTTAACAATGAAAGGGTTTCAATCCTTGTAAGGATCAATAAAGTAATTTCAAAGCTTGGATGCTGGGTAATGAAAGAATTGGATAACAAAGGAATCAATGTTTCAGGGTTTCAAGGATTTGGTCTTTCAAAGCATAAGATATCATGGATTGAGTATATAAGTAATTCAGTTCAGCGTTTGGTATTTAGTTTGTATGTATTTGTGGAGTAGTATCGTAGATTCGTGGTTCGTGTTTGGGTATACAACAATCAATGGTCTAGAAAGAATCAGGTTACGGCTCAAGATCAATAACTGGAATCAGGGTTTAGGTTTCTGTGCTTCAAAGCACTTGCAATATCACAAGATTATCAAGTACCACAATATCTCGAGAAAGTTCAGAACACTTGCCTGATATTAGCTTACTACACTGCACTCGCTTCCAATCACAATCGTCTTACTCCTCAACTACCTGTTTCCCTTTCCTACGTCTTGCCTCTTCTGCTCACATATCATAAACATCTATCAATAATCAACTCATAGAGTTCTATTCAACACATACTTCTATCTACCCTTCGTTTTACCCAAATCCGATTAACGGATTGAAAGTTATGTAATAATCAAGTAAACACCGAATATATAGACTGATAGTTAATTAAAAAGTCACATATAGCACATAATACATCACGTACTCAATGATATATTATTTATAAAGAAGTCTCGGGTCATAAATAGGCTTTCGGGTATTTAAAATGATTTTTAAAAAAAATTTGGGAATTAAAACGGGCCGTTGGATCAATTTCGGGTTAATAAATAGGGTTCGGTTGGCCAATTCTGGCTCCGAAACAATTTTATACTAATTATCGAGCCTTGGAAATAATTTAGAATAATATTTTAAAGCTCGAAACTATTTTTCGGAATTTTTAAATCATTTTTAAATAATTAAATCTAATTAAATAATTAATTAAAATTAATTAATAATTAATTAAATCAAGTAATCAATTAATTTTTGAATTAATTGACCAATTAATCAATTAAAAATCAACTGAAATTAATTAACTAATTAATTCAGATTTATTTTTGAATTAAAAATAATTTTCGGAATTAAAATACTAATTTTTAGAATTTTCAGAAATTAAAAATGAATTTTTATAATAAAAATAAATAGGAAATATGATTTTTAAACATTTTATAAACAGGAATCCTATTTTTGAAAACTTTGCAAACTACAGGGACTAAACTTCATCATCTACAAAACTACAGGGGCCTGTTTGCAATTTTGCCAGCCCAGCCGTCGACTCGCCGGAGTGTGGCCGGAGAACACGATTCCGGCCACCTCAGGCCACCAAACTGTCCAGATTAAATCTACAGGTTACCAGCAACTTATTCGTGCAATCAAAACTCAATAATCATCTCTGTTATGGCCGGAAACTGGCCAAGAACATCGCCGATTTCCGGCGAACATCGAAAACTTTCAAAACACAACTCCTTTCGATCCATTAATCCTCTGTTAACGAGCTATATACCAATCGATTGAAAATTTCATAAGGAACACAACCCACTATAAATCAACAGCTAATAACCCCTGGATCAAAAACCCCCAAATTTCAATTGAAAACATTCATACGGGCTATAAACCCTAATTTTGAAATTCGAAAATTAAACCTACTTTTGAGCATGTTATTGAACTCCAAATCAGACGTATAATATATCAAAATCATCAGGAAAACAAGCTCTACCACATGCAATCATCAAATTATACAAACAATCATCCGAACAAAAATTCATATTTTTCATAAAATAATTCGAAAATAATTAAATTTATATAAAATCAACCTTTGATTCTGCAATAAAACAGGTCCTGGAATCTGATAGTACTCCTTCAGACCTTCAAATTGGTTACTCCAACTTTCCAAATAGATTTCACTAACACCTTGAATTTGTGGTTTGATTCTTAGAAAGGTTTATGAATATATGATTTTTCTCTGTAAAATTATATAATTATCTGTCTGCAAATGATTTTGATACGAAATAAAATACGGTAAAAGGCTATTTATACTTACGGGAAATTAGTATCTCGTTGGATCATTCCGGATATAAAACGGTACATTTATTTGTAAAAACTGATCCAAACGGTATCGGTTTTCGGGATAATTATCCAAATCAGTACAATTTGTACTGTGGTCTTGGTCTCAGCGCCTGGTTACACGTATTACGAAGTGATAATCGTGATAGTTTAATAAAAAGCTCCCGTTTATCAAAAATACAGGTTTTATTGATTTACCGAAACGAATATTGTATCGAAAATGTTGCGCCGGGACCCGCGCAGGACAAACCGTACGCCGGATCGAAAAAGTCGAAACATGGAAAATGCTCGGAATATTATAATTAGGTTAGGAAGGAGTTCTCGGAAGAGTTTCGGGTTCCAAAAACGTAACAACGGTTGACGTCGGTTGGTTCCCGTTTTTATAAAATAGATTTTAAATACTCGGAAAAAGATTTTATAAATTTCATATGATCCTTATAAATCCATAAATCAATATTAAAATAATTAGGAAGATATGACAATTATCTATGTTTTATTTTGGACATATAAAAATTAAAATACTCAATTAATAATATTTTTGAATATGCAAATACAGATAACATTTAACAATTAACTCACAGAATAGATACTGAACACATACAATAATTATTTAATAGAAAAATAATTACACGATATATCCCAGATATTACATCCTTCCCCCCTTAAAAGGATTCTGTCCTCAGAATCTCCTAAGAAAACAAATGAGGGTACTTTTCTCTTATATCACTTTCTAACTCCCAGGTTGACTCTTCAACCTTTGGGTTTCTCCACAATATTCTTACTAACTTTACAACTTTATTTCTCAATACTTTCTCTCTCTCTTCTAGAATCTCTATCGGACTCTCTATATATGACAAATCTGCCTGAAGCTCTATTGGCTCATATTCTATTACATGCCTGGAGTCTGTATTATACTTCTTAAGCATTGATACGTGAAAAACATTGTGAATGTGCTCCATGTGCGGGGGTAACGCCAACTCATAAGCTACTTTGCCAACGCGCTTTAAAATCTCAAAAGGTCCGACATATCTTGGGCTTAACTTTCCTTTCTTTCCAAACCTCGTTAGTCCTTTCCATGGTGATACTTTCAGTAATACCAAGCTTCCTTCTTCAAATTCCATATCTTTCCTTGACTGATCTGCATATTTCCTCTGACGATCTTATGCGGCTATCAATCTCTTCTGGATAATTTCAACAATTTCCTTTGTCTGCTGTACTAGTTCAGGTCCAAGTATCTTGCGTTCTCCTACTTCATCCCAATATATTGGAGATCTACATTTGCGTCCATAAAGGGCTTCATAGGGTGGCATCCCAATGCTGGCGTGATAACTGTAGTTATAAGCAAACTCTACCAGGGGTAAATGCTCGTCCCAACTTCCTTTAAAATCAATAGTACAAACACGTAGCATGTCCTCGATTGTCTGGATCGTTCTTTCACTTTGGCCGTCCGTCTGCGGGTGATAGGCAGTACTCATATTCAATCTTGTTCCCAAACATTCTTGAAAACTCTTCCAGAATCTTGAATTAAACCTTGGATCTCGATCAGATACGATAGACACTGGAACTCCATGACGAACTACAATTTCTTTTAGGTACATATGGACCAACTTGTCGAGCGAAAATCTTTCATTTATAGGCAGAAAATGAGCTGACTTGGTAAGTCTATCCACTATAACCCAAATGGCATCATGATTAACCCTTGTCCTTGGTAATTCAACTATAAAATCCATGGCAATATGTTCCCACTTCCATTCTGGAATCTCCAATGGCTGTAGCAATCCGCCTGGCCTCTGATGTTCTGCTTTAACCCTCTGACAGGTATAACATTTGCTAACCCATTCCGCAATTTCCCTTTTCATGTCTGGCCACCAATAATTCTTCTTTAAATCTCTATACATTTTGGTACTTCCCGGATGGATGGAATATCTTGAACTATGCGCTTCCTGCAAAATTTCATTCTTCAGCTCCGTTACTGGTGGAATCCAAATTCTAGAAGAAAACTTCAAAATACCTTGATCATCCTTTTGTGTGCACAATTCTTCACCTACCAAATGATTTATGTTTTGATCCATTATATCTTCCTGACATTTCTTTATTTTCTCCAACAATTCCGGCTGGAAAGTCATATTGTACACTTTAGCTTCCTCAGGCTTGCAAACTCTAATCTCCAATTCTAATTTCTGAAATTCTTTATATATCTCTTCAGGTACTGATAGCACATTCAACCTTTCCTTTCGACTTAACGCGTCTGCTACAACGTTCACTTTACCGGGATGATTATTAATCGAGCAATCATAATTCTTGATCAATTCTAACCATCTCCTTTGCCTCATATTAAGTTCCTTCTGGGTGAATATATACTTCAAACTTTTGTGATCCGTATAAATCTCACATTTCTCTCCATACAGATAATGTCTCCAAATCTTCAAGGCAAATACTATGGCTGCTAACTCCAAATCATGAGTAGGGTACTTCTGTTCGTGTGGTTTTAATTGCCTTGACACATATGCAATCACCTTGTCATGCTGCATAAGAACACATCCTAATCCTTTGTGAGAAGCATCACTATAAATTACAAAATTCCCTTGATCGTCTGGAAGTGACAAAACAGGTGCCGTGATTAATCGTTGCTTCAATTCCTGAAAACTTTTCTCACATTTTTCGTTCCATATAAACTTCTCATTCTTCCGTGTAAGCTTTGTTAATGGTGTGGCAATCCTTGAGAAATTTTGAACAAATCGACGATAATATCCCGCCAATCCTAGGAAACTTCTTACCTCGGTGGGTGTTCTCGATCTTTCCCAATTCGTAATTGCCTCGATCTTTGCCGGGTCCACATTGATCCCTTCATTACTAACTATGTTTCCTAAGAACTGAACCTCCTGTAACCAAAACTCACACTTCGAGAATTTAGCATACAACTTCTTTTTCCTTAAAATCTCCAAAGCTGTCCTTAAATGTTCCGCATGATCCTCTTCCGTCTTTGAATAGATCAAAATATCGTCTATAAATACAATAACAAACTTGTCCAAATATTCCTTGAAAATTCTGTTCATCAGGTCCATAAATGCTGCCGGGGCGTTGGTCAATCCAAAAGACATTACTAGAAATTCATAATGTTCATACCTTGTTCGAAAAACGGTCTTTGGTATATCCTCTGGCTTGATCTTCAGTTGATGATATCCCGATCTTAAATCGATTTTGGAGAAATACTTGGCTCCCTTCAATTGGTCAAACAAGTCGTCAATTCAGGGTAACGGATACTTGTTCTTGATCGTAAGTTTGTTGAGCTCCCTATAGTCGATACATAGTCTCATGCTTCCATCTTTCTTCTTAACAAATAATACCGGTGCTCCCCACGGGGATACACTGGGTCTGATTACTCCTTTCTCTAACAACTCCTGCAACTGCTTCGCTAGCTCTTTCATCTCAACAGGCGCCATTCTGTACGGGGCCTTGGATACTGGTTCTGTCTCAGGTGTTAAGTCGATCACAAATTCAATTTCCCTATCTGGAGGAAGTCCTGGCAATTCGTCGGGAAACAAGTCTGGAAATTCATTCACCACTGGAATATCTTCAAGTTTTGCTAGCTCCTGACTCTTGTCAATCACGTATGCTATAAAATGCTTGCATCCTTGCCGTAATAACTTCTTAGCTTGAATTATTGTTAAGAACTTCTTTACTTGCTTCTGTCCCTTGAATGTTACTATCTTTTCGTCAGGCATCTTCACCATTACCTTCTTATTTCGACAATCTATCTGGGCATCGTGCTTAGATAACCAATCCATCCCTAATATAACGTCAAATTCTCCTAACTTAAATGGTATCAAATCTACACAAAACTTACTACCAGAAATCTCAACCTCACAATTCCCACAAACTTGATTCACAGTTACACGTTCTTGATTTGCTAATTCCACAATCATTATTTCATTTAAATACTCAACTGGACAATTTAACTTACTAACAAAATCTTGTGAAACAAACGATCAAGTTGCTCCCGAATCTATTAACACTTTGGCACATAAAGAATTCACATTAAGCGTACCTGCCACGACATCCGTATCTTGGATAGCATCCTTCACTGACAAATCGAAAACTCTAGCCCTTGGAGTCTCATTTACTGCTGGGGTAGATCCCATGATCCTCAATGCATTACTGACTGGGGATGATATTTTGCAATCCCTGGCCATATGTCCTGGCTTTCCACATTTAAAGCACGTAAATCCAATGGCTGGAACGTTTACTGCTGGATTTTGGATAGGCTGATCCTTATTTGCTGGCTCTCTAGCTGGCTGATTTCGGCACTCCCTCGAATAGTGCCCTTTCTGGTTGCATTTAAAACATACCACATTCAACTTGTTACAAACTCCTCCATGCTTCTTTCCACAAACTTGACAATCTGGAAAAGTTATTCTCAACTGATTCGGCTGATTCACATTAGCTGGACGGTGGCCCTGGCCTCCGTCTCCTGCATTTTGTCTCCTGAAATTAAAATTTCTCCCTGGCTGGAACTTGCCCTTCTTAAAGTTTGGAAACTTCCCTGGTTGTGACTGACCCTCACTTCCCTTAACCTTCCTTTTCTTGCTCTCTTTCTCCTTCTGCGATATCTCACTTTCGGTCTCCGCAATCATAGCCTTCTGTACAACCCCTGCATAGGTCTCCAACTCAAAAATAGCTACCTTCCCTCTGATCCATGGCTTCAAGCCTTGCTGGAATCTCTTAGTTTTCTTTCTATCAGTATCAACATACGACGACACATACCTTGACAATTCTTCAAATTTACTCTCATAATCCGCCACCGACATAGTTCCTTGCTTTAACTCTAAAAACTTCTGCTCCATCTGATCTTGAACAAACTGAGGAAAATACTTTTTTAGAAATAATTCCTTAAACCTCTCCCAAGTAATAACATCTGTACCTTCCAATATCTTCACCATCTCCCACCAGTAGGTGGCCTCATTCTTCAAATAGTAACTTGCAAACTCAACCTTCTGTTCCTCCTTCACTTTCACTAAGGCAAATGCCTTCTCTATTTCTTTTAACCACACATTTGCTTCAATCGGCTCTAGGGAACCCTTGAATTCTGGTTGGTTTACTGCCTGAAAAGTTTTGAAAGTTACCTGGGGATTGGTCTGCCTTTGTTGTTGTTGTGCCAGGTGAACTGTTTGTTGGGCCAAGATTTGGAGAATCTGGGCTATTGCTGGGTCTATGGGTCCTGGGTTCATATTCTGGTTTGTCTCATCTTGGTTATTATTGTTGTTGTTGTTAGTTTCTTCATTCTGGGTGTTGGTGCGGGTATTTCTTCTAGGAGGCATTTTCTGTAAAGAATCAAACAATTTATTTAGCTTTTGAATCAAATCTTTGCATTAAGGAAAAGTTTTGTAAAACATGAATATCTCTTTTTGAAAACAGTTGTAACTAAGTAAATTGCATGCTTCTTTACAGAATATAAACAGTTATGGAAAACAGGGTACATGGTATCACAGGGTATACTGGTGCAATAAATAAGGTAAAGTAAAACAGGTGCGATAAAGTAAATGATAGTGCTGGAAAAGAAAAGGTACTGATATATAGATCAAAAGTTTTAGGGTAATACAAGCGTAAAGACGCTTCGAAAGTAAAAGCAAAAAGGGTACAATAACCTACTCACTTGTCAGCATAGCTAGTCTATAATTACAACTCAAAAGTCTACTGATACACACTACACACTACTGTACATACTATACAATCACAACATTCTCCTGCCAGCCTCTCAAAGTCCTCCATCACCTCAGTAGCCGAGCCCATCAGTGCATCAGGGCCTCTGCCAAGTAGTGTAGCTCCATGTAGCCTAGCCTCAAGAACCCTCCGTATCATATGAATCTCCTCTCGAAGCTCCCTCACACCACGATCAACATCTGTAGTCCTGATGATATGCTATAACTCTCTGATCTGAGCTAACAAGGTATCACGCTCCAATAGAAGAGCCTCATACCGGTAATAAGGAACTGGGGGTAATGTGGACTGAAATGGGGCACTCGCAACTGAATGTCCAGTGGAATCTGAATCAGCTGGTGGGGGTCCTCTGATAGGTGGCCTCATGCTTGGAGGTGGAATAGCCTGCAATGGTACGGGCTGCAACACCGGTGGAGGTAGAATAACCAACACTGGTGGAACAACAGGACGTGGATCCGAAGGCGGCATTCCAACTGAAGGCTCTGAGTGATCAGCTGATATGGGAATAAAAGAGTCGGCCATCTCTGCTATCTGAAATCATATTATAATATAAGAATCTCGAACCACGACACGAACTATACTAATACCGGTTATACCATAACACTCAACTTCTCGACGTTCTATCATCCTATGCCTTACTTCTAATCCTAACCCCCTACCCATTCCCATCAACCTAGGCTTGTGTCAGTGACTTATAACCTGTAGCTCTGATACCAAACCTGTGGCGCCCTCCAAACCCGGGTCAGAAGTTTGGGGTCCACACACAAACCTTATTTATAACCTGTTTATAACAATACTAAAGATAATAATAATATGCAATGACCCTACTTACCAACTACCACGGATCGCAACAGGTTAAAGTATGCACACAAGCCAAACACACTAATATATTACATACCGATTAAATCCCAACCATTCAAACATCAAACTGAGTATTAAACATAATACAAACTTTTACAATTTACATTATTCCAAAAGAAGCCTACTAGCTCAGCATCAACAGCCTTAATCCCTAGCTCTCGCACTGGACTGGGGATCCTTGCTACCAACTGGTTCCTTTTTAACTGGAAAGAGTATAAACAACATCACACAAATGAGCTAACTAGCTCAGCAAGTCACAATGACAAAACTGAGAATAATGATCATCAAGTGAATATGGTTATGATACCAAGTGAACAATGGATTATGATTTAGAATTGGATATTATACTTTTAATTTAAAAAAAATCAAGGTTAGGCTGCTGATCAGTCACGCACTAACCCCGAGCAAGGCACACAATATTGCTCTAACTACCGGATCCAAGGCACACATTGGCCTAACTTGACCATTACATGGTCTGACCATGAATCTGGTCCACAATTTTATAAAAACAATCCAATTCTAACATAATAATTGAATAAGCAATAATAAACAATAACCAGAATCATTAACAACAATGAGTGTTTAACAATGAAAGGGTTTCAATCCTTGTAAGGATCAATAAAGTAATTTCAAAGCTTGGATGCTGGGTAATGAAAGAATTGGATAACAAAGGAATCAATGTTTTAGGGTTTCAAGGATTTGGTCTTTCAAAGCATAAGATATCATGGATTGAGTATATAAGTAATTCAGTTCAGCGTTTGGTATTTAGTTTGTATGTATTTGTGGAGTAGTATCGTAGATTCGTGGTTCGTGTTTGGGTATACAACAATCAATGTTCTAGAAAGAATCAGGTTACGGCTCAAGATCAATAACTGGAATCAGGGTTTAGGTTCTGTGCTTCAAAGCACTTGCAATATCACAAGATTATCAAGTACCACAATATCTCGAGAAAGTTCAGAACACTTGCCTGGTATTAGCTTACTACACTGCACTCGCTTCCAATCACAATCGTCTTACTCCTCAACTACCTGTTTCCCTTTCCTACATCTTGCCTCTTCTGCTCACATATCATAAACATCTATCAATAATCAACTCATAGAGTTCTATTCAACACATACTTCTATATACCCTTCGTTTTACCCAAATCCGATTAAAGGATTGAAAGTTATGTAATAATCAAGTAAACACCGAATATATAGACTGATAGTTAATTAACAAGTCACATATAGCACATAATACATCACGTACTCAATGATATATTATTTATAAAGAAGTCTCGGGTCATAAATAGGCTTTCGGGTATTTAAAATGATTTTTAAAACATTTTTCGGAATTAAAACGGGTCTTTGGATCAATTTCGGGTTAATAAACAGGGTTCGGTTGGCCAATTCTGGCTCCGAAACAATTTTATACTAATTATCGAGCCTTGGAAATAATTTAGAATAATATTTTAAAGCTCGAAACTATTTTTTGGAATTTTTAAATCATTTTTAAATAATTAAATCTAATTAAATAATTAATTAATAATTAGTTAATAATTAATTAAATCAATTAATCAATTATTTTTTGAATTAATTGACCAATTAATCAATTAAAAATCAACTGAAATTAATTAACTAATTAATTCAGATTTATTTTTGAATTAAAAATAATTTTCGGAATTAAAATACTAATTTTTAGAATTTTCAGAAATTAAAAATGAATTTTTATAATAAAAATAAATAGGAAATATGATTTTTAAACATTTTATAAACAGGAATCCTATTTTTGAAAACTCAATAATCATCTCTGTTATGGCCGGAAACTGGCCAAGAACATCGCCAGTTTCCGGCGAACATCGAAAACTTTCAAAACACAACTTCTTTCGATCCATAAATCCTCTGTTAACGAGCTATATACCAATCGATTGAAAATTTCATAAGGAACACAACCCACTAGAAATCAACAGCTAATAACCCCTGGATCAAAAACCCCCAAATTTCAATTGAAAACATTCATACGGGCTATAAACCCTAATTTTGAAATTCGAAAATTAAACCTACTTTTGAGCATGTTATTGAACTTCAAATCAGACGTATAATATATCAAAATTATCAGGAAAACAAGCTCTACCACATGCAATCATCAAATCATACAAACAATCATCCGAACAAAAATTCATATTTTTCATAAAAATAATTCGAAAATAATTAAATTTATATAAAATCAACCTTTAATTCTGCAGTAAAACAGGTCCTGGAATCTGATAGTACTCTTTGAGAGCTTCAAATTGGTTACTCCAATTTCCAAACGGATTTCACTAACACCTTGAATTTGTGGTTTGATTCTCTGGAAGGTTTATGAATATATGATTTTTCTCTGTAAAATTATATAATTATCTGTCTGCAAATGATTTTGATACGAAATAAAATACGGTAAAAGGCTATTTATACTTACGGGAAATTAGTATCCCGTTGGATCATTCCGGATATAAAACGGTATGTTTATTTGTAAAAACTGATCCAAACGGTATCGGTTTTCGGGATAATTATCCAAATTAGTACAATTTGTACTGCGGTCTTGGTCTCAGCGCCTGGTTAAACGTATTACGAAGTGATAATTGTGATAGTTTAATAAAAAGCTCCCGTTTATCGAAAATACGGGTTTTATTGATTTACCGAAACGAATATTGTATCGAAAATGTTGCGCCGGGACCCGCGCAGGACAAACCGTACGCTGGATCGAAAAAGTCGAAACATGGAAAATGCTCAGAATATTACAATTAGGTTACGAAGGAGTTCTCGGAAGAGTTTCGGGTTCCAAAAACGTAACAACGGTTGACGTCGGTTGGTTCCCGTTTTTATAAAATAGATTTTAAATACTCGGAAAAAGATTTTATAAATTTCATATGATCCTTATAAATCCATAAATCAACATAAAAATAATTAGGAAGATATGACAATTATCTATGTTTTATTTTGGACATATAAAAATTAAAATACTCAATTAATAATATTTTTGAATATCCAAATACAGATAACATTTAACAATTAACTCATAGAATAGATACTGAACACATACAATAATTATTTAATAGAAAAATAATTACACGATATATCCCAGATATTACACTACTTGGATGTGTTAGAAGAATTTTGGAATACAGCAGTGACAAGAACAAAGGTGCATTAGAATCAGGCAGCATCAATAGTGATAAATTGTACAATCAAGGGCCAACAGGTGGAGATTTCTGAGAATGATGTTAATATGGCCTTGGGCATACCTACTGACAAGCTGGTGGAGGTTCCAACTCAGATGAGCTTTATGAATTCATGGACTTCATCAATTATTCTGAAAATATTAATATGGCAAGCATGAATAAAAAGAACCTGATGAGGGAATGGTCTCTTCTCTTTGATTCAATAATCAGGGCTTTCAATTGCAGAAAGTCAGGGTTTGACAACATTTCAAGTGTTGTCCAGAAGCTGGTATACTCAATGACTCACAACAAACAGATTAATGTAGGACACTACATCTTGGAGGAATTGAGCACCAAGATAACAATGCCATTAACATTAAGAGGTAAGAAAATATTTCTTCCTAGATTCATTATGTCTTCTTTAAACTATAAAGTAAATGACATACATATGATAAATGGTATAGATAGATCATTAATAGGCAATTGTAAGCAAGTGTCCAAAATTCTATTTAGATCACTATCTACAAAGAACAAGGTGCAGGTGGGTCTTAAATTAACTCCATTCATGTTGGAGAAATTTAGGACTTATCCCTATCATATGCCTGACATGAGGTCCAATGTAACTCAATTTAGTACAGTAATGGTCCCTAAACCTGCGGAAGTACAAACAACAGGGACCTTCCAATGCCGATACCCCTTCTTCTATTCCAGTAGCTGCTAGGAAGCCCACCACTTCATCCCTTCAAAAGGGTGAAGTGAGTAAAAAGAAGTGAAAGCAGGCACCCCTACCAATTATCAATGAGAGTGGTGTGGATGACATACAGATAGAGACAACCCTGGTCAAGAAACCAAAGAAGGCTAAAAACTTAGAGCTGATCACTCAAGCCACCTCTGCTATAACGACTCGTATATTTTTATATTTCATTAAAGTGTAATTATGGGATTAATAAATGAATAATATATGTGTATAGCATCTGTCAGTTATGTATTGTTTTACTTTTATCTATGTGTATGAATTATGGTGTCCAGGGAGGTTCGTACAATTAATTATGGACTTGTATTAACTTGTTTTCACTTTTAAAAGTGGATTTAATACAAGTTTATCTATGTAAATATGTGGATTCTCTCTAAAATTATTGTTATGACTTTATAATCTCAATAATTATTTTTGGGATTTTATACAATTCAGAAATCAATATTTCATCAATTATTAAACCCTGAATGATTTTCTGACTGTATTTATCTGTAAAATCCGGATTTAATTCCAGAGTTCTTCAAAAATCATGAAATTCATATCTATTTAAGTTGGGAATATTCCGAGAATTTTAAAATTATTTTGGAAATTTTCGGGATTCGTTTCACCCGCGCGTCGTTTCATTATTTGTTAAAAACGGGTATAAAGTGCATTTTAGAAAATGTTTTAAAATTACAAAATTTACATTTTTATGAACTTCGGGATATTTATAATAATTTAAGACTGTTTCCATAATTTTCAGAAATCATTTTAATAGCACCTCGGTTCGTATATGTCAAAAAAACGGAATAAAAATAAGGCTCGCAGGCGTTAAAAGAACACGTGGCAAACAAGAAGAGATGGGGCAGTGTGTTTTGTATACGTGTCAAACAGTTGGTTTTTTTAAAAAAAAATAGAAAGAAGAGATAAACACAATTGTGTTTACCCCTCCCTGTTTTCCCCTCAGTCTCGCCGTATCTCTCATCTCGGTTTTAAAACTGGATTCTGGTTCTCTACGGTTGCCCGACTCCGTGATGCGTACATGTAGGTATGCACAATTGTTGTGTGTAGCTTCGTTGTACCCTATCTCCGCCCCGCTGTTACACCGCCGTAGTCGTCCAACTCCGGTTGGTTCTATTAGTTCAGTCACGTTTCTTTAGCTTGGTTGTATATACATGTATCTATAGATATATGTTTTACAGTTGAGTGTGTTGTGCTATTGCGATTTCTTATTCTGTTCCTCCGGTTGCCGCTGGAATAATTCCGGCGAGGTGGCCATGTTTGTTGGTCGTGTCCTTGTGCTCCTCTGTTTCTCTGTTTGGGCTGGGTTATTGGGCCTGTTAATTGGGCCTTGCTGTCGGGCCACAAATGTTAAGGTTGATTGCCTGCAATTGGTTCTGATATTTTATTTTTATTTTACAGGAATTAATTGATTAAATTTTTTGAAATAAATAATTGCTTTCGGGAAATTAATTTAATAATCGGTGAAATACGCGTTGGAAACCCGAAACTAATCGGGTACCCGCGGATTTTACCGCCGTCCGCGATGAATTTCGACGAGCGGGCGATGGACGATGATGATATTTATCTGAGTCCTAATATTTGCAAATAAATAAATATGAATAATAATTAATAATTGTAATTATATTGAAATTTGGAAATGCGTGGAACTATAATCGTTATGATTGAGTTGAATCGGAGGTTGGGAATTGTATCTGGATTAATTGTGGGATGTTTTTTGTTGATTTGACGTTGAGTTGGTCGACGGGTAGTCCGGTAAACAAAGGAGACGCTGCCCGATTTCCGGGAAATCGAACTATGGAAATACGGGATCGTATCCGGTGATTATCGGGGCGTCGAGTAACTATATATATATGTGTGTGTTTATTACGAAACTTGATTGTACGATGTGATGAACTATTTTTCCAAATCGATGACCTTGATTTCGTAAAATTATGAGTATACGTATTTTCAAACCGAGTTCTCGAGAACGTGAACCCTGACTGTTGGATGTGTTATTGTATTGTAATAATGTATATAGATACGAGTTGGGTTTGAATATCGTTGGGTAGAATTGGTGTCGAGGATATGTCAAGCATACCTAGACGTCTAACTAGGGTATTTCGGCTCTGTAGGTTCTGGTCGAAGGACTCAGGAATTGATATCGAATTAAGATAATCTAGTGATCAGTCGGCAAGTGCCTCGAGGTTCCCAAGCAAATAAACCTGAAAGTCCTGGATACTATCTTGAGATAGATTGTTGCGAAGCAGGGATGTCTTTTAGTGAGACAATCATTTTTCCATAAGCGCCTGAACGTTCAAGTCTATCAAAATCAGTTAGAGATGGTCGTAAAGCTCTGCAAGGCAAGTACCCCTGACCATTCTTTTATGGATCAGTGTATATGAATAACTAAATGTTTTACTTTCATAATGGAACAGAAACGTTTTAAGTTACGTATTCCCTGTGTTTCAAAATGCTGTTTAAAATTATGTTTTTGGGGAAAAGTGACTTCTGGAAACACCTATCTCTAAACGTGATTTAAATGAAAGAGGATTTGAATAGTGTGCTATGACATAATTAATTTTGAAAAGAGATAGGTAAAAGTGATGATTTTGAAAAATGGATTAAAACGATCAGATATGGGATACATTGGGGCCAGAGTAGGCCTATTGAGTTAGTGTAAGAGGCTAATTCGGTTGCGCGCACTGTATAACCGATTAGTCCAGCAGGTCCGAGACCTAGCTAGTCTCTGAGTTCTGGAACAGGTAAATGAGTTGGCAGTTGGAGCCATAAATGAGATGGCAGTTGGAGCCGTTTGGTGTTGATAGCCTGATCAGCTGTCTTCACATATCCATTACGTATCTGATTGGGTTTTGTGCTTTCCTTAAGGGTACAAGTAGTTGATACAGTGATTTTATAAGAGTGGCTAGTATGCTAAAATTGGACTCTGGTGTTTTTACAGCACACTACTGACGTTGTTATTTTACAGAGCATGCTAGTTTTGATATCCAGTTTATATCTGTTTTACATGTTTCTAACGAGTTATGAATTCTGTTCCTATAACTGCTTTACTTTAAACTGTTTTGCTTGTTATTCATATAGCGGTACTGCTGAGCAAGCAATTGCTCACCCTTGCAGAATGTTTTATATAAGTATTGCAGATGCCTAGGAAATTCTCGCGTGGTAGTCAGGGCAGGGTTCCAGTTCCCTTCGTGTCAGACTCCTCTGAGCTGGTTGTGTTGGACCAAGGGTGGTCTGTTGAGTTGCTGTGTTAAGTTAGCTGCGTCAGGACGATTGTCGTAAGTCGATTCATGTTAGTTGTAACCTAAATCATACTTAAACCTAGAAAAGTCTTGGTAAAAAGGGGTCGTAGTTATATCCTATTATTGAATTGTTTATCTTTTGATTGTTGTTGATGACGTCAACTCCTGACCCCGGGGTTGAGGCCATCACAGTTGGTATCAGAGCAACAGGTTTGAGTCCCTGATTTAAGTTATGGGTAGAGTCAAAAGAGTGAAGAAAGGTTCGTAGACAGATGTGAGTCAGTAACTTAATCAGAGGAGCGAGTCTATGAGTTGAGTCAAGGGTTCGAGGGCGTAACCCTGACGTTTATTGGGGATTGTCTGGAACTGCCCTAGTTTAGAGTACGTCTCCTTTGTATATGTATTATTAGTAAGGTTCGATAGAGATTTCTAGATTCCCTTTCGAGAATTCGAGTCTGATTGAGCGAATTCAGCTTCTGAGCAGACCTTTGATGTGTCAGCTGAAGAGACGCCAACGTTATTTCTAAATATCGCAATTTCTGTGTCGAGGAATGTTATTGGACTGATTGTGTGACCTTGGTGAGTTCGGATAGCGTGACAATAGTCAGGGGTTGTTATGGCGACTAAGTTTGGAAGTGACTGTGAATTAGAACGGGAGGTGATATCTTTGAACTCTTTTATTTCTTCCTTGAAATGTATTTTGTTTCCAGAGTAATTGTTTCCTATTCCATATGTTGTTTATCTTTCCTGTGAGAAAGTTGTGAAACCGAGATAAGCTACTTAGGGTTCCGTTGATCTTCTTACAAACCAGATTCTTTCTTTTTATTTGTGAATCTCTTATCTGAATATTGTTTCTTCTCTCGGAAATTTTATTGGTTTATTGGGGCAAACAATGCATATGAATTGACCATTTATCTGTGTGGCAAAAGGGTCTGGTGGGATGCCACCGAATTATGTGTTGTGACCGTATGGTACTAAGACTAGCCATCTTATGTACTTGTATGGTTGCCCTCAGTCATACCTACATTTTCTTCACTGTTTCTTCTTATTTGATTCCCTTGAGTTGGAAATTTCCTTCGATATTCTGTGATAATGAATTCCTTCGATTTGATGGTTCTCGTTGTTGAAAGCGAGTAAGAACGACTGTTGAGAAGAACGAGGGTCCTATATCAGGATATCATTTAAGAATAATTGTAACCGCGAGAGCTCAGGATCTAAGGATGAAGTTACAGCTTCAGGAAAAGTAAGACAGTGGTGGATGATATGGCCAGATAAGTCTCGTAGTGTATCAGATTAGTATTAGTATGATAATAGAGCGGTGACCGAAAGTTAGTCCGTTACTGTTGTATTGAGGATTCATGCTATGATATTCGGTTTCTCTGTATTTTAGTCCTCTGAACTGTTGTTGATTCTGCTACTGTCATTGCTGATGTGATTGCTAGTGCTATTAATCTAGATTTCTTTGGTAAATGGGCCCCGGTATTAAAGACATGGGTATTTTATTGGGCAGCATTTTCCTGATACAGGTGCACCGTTTAAACGGTGATATCTTTTGCTAAACATTTTGCTATGTTTTGAATAAATTCATTTATATATTCCAGGAAAATGCCACCCAAGAAATTACCCAATCTAAAGAAAATAGTAGTAGTTTTATAGAGGGTCCAATTATAAATGAAATCCTAGACCTGTTGCGCAAGCAGCAGCAACAACAGTGCAGCTAATCCAACAAGTTCAGCAACAGCAACTACTGTTGCAGTAGCAACAACAAGGAGTGAACCCAAGTGTTTATTTCAAATCTTATCAGAATTTTAACCTCTCTGAGTTTAAAAGTGAACCTAATTCAGTAACTGTTGGAGCATGATTAAAAGAAATGGAGGAAGTTTTCAACCTCGTGCAAGTAAGTGATAACCGTAAGACCGATTATGTAAGTTATTTGTTGAAAAATGAAGTGAATAATTGGTGGGAATCAACTAGAGCGTTAGAAGGAGAAGGCCCTGTCCCATGGGCTAGGTTTACTGAGTTGTTTTTGGAAAGGTATTTCCCAGATTGTGTGAGGAGTCAGTTGGAAGTCAAGTTTCTAGAGCTGGAACAAGGTGAGAGAAGTGTGTTGGAATATGAGGCAAAGTTTACAAAATTAGCCCGATTAGTTCCCAAGTATGTAAGTATGGAGATTCAGACAAGTAAGGAGGTTCCAACAAGGTTTGAAGCCTGGAATTCGCAGAGGAGTTGTGGCATTGCAACCTAAGACATACTCCTCTATGGTTCAGGTCGCCCTGGTAATGGAAGGTGACCAGAAGTTGGTTGTTAAGGAAGAGAATGATAAGAAAAGGAAGTCTGGTGGTGCTAGGGACAAGGCAGATCAAGAAGAAACTAGTCAAGTATTGTAGAATCAGTTTGGCCAAAAAGAGAGTAAGAGATTCCTGAGTTAGAGTTTTTCTCAGGTTAGGTCTAGTGCTACTTCAGTTGTTTCCACTCCAGCTCAGTCAGTCAAGTGAGCAGTGGATTGCAAGTCCTGTGAAAGGAGACACAATGGTACGTGCAAGAAGAATGTGCGATGTTTCAGGCATAGACATAAGGGTCATTATGCATCGGAATGTAATTCAGAAATCCAGGAATATGTATCATATTTATGGAAAGAGTGGCCATATTGCAAGAAGTCATAGAACGGTTATTCAAGATATTACATCTCAAGGGCCAACATTCAGCTCAGCTAGAGATAGAACTTTCAAAAGAACCGAGAAATCAAGCGGTTAGAAGTTGGACATAGTTGCAGTTAATTTGACCCCCTCTAAGCTAGAGGAGTTTGGTGTGATTTTAAGATTGAGCTGGTTGCCCTATGGTATGGTAAGGAGCGGTTTTTAGAAGAAGTAAAGTATAAAGTGTACATAAGCCAATAATAAGGTAAATTTCTGGATACATAAGCAATATAATAAATTCTTCCAATCATGCAAGAAAAGAAATGATAAGCTAAGGATATAATGTAGATCCACCATCTGTAAAGATACGAAGAAGAAAATACTTAAGCTGGAGGAATTTTGAGTAATAAATAAATGTCCTGGAATGTATGAAGGTCAGTGGAATGAAATACTTAGTGCGATAATTGTGAAAGTGATTGAAAGGAAAGTGAGTGTAATAGATAGAGACCCTGAAATGCACCAGTGATGTTGCTGGCAAGAAGAATGAAATTATGAGATTGTGTACTAATTATCGGGAGTTTAACATAATGATAAATAAGAGTAGGTAACCTCTGTAAAGAATTGGTTACTTATGTGACCTAATTCAAGGAGTGTGTAATTTCTACGGGATTGATTTAAGATATAGCCTAAAGGCATGTTCAGGATTGCAATTAGGATGGGTTATGAGCATTGCAAGGCTGGTGATATCATGTGGAGTGACAAGTGTATGAGTCGTCTATAAGAATTTAAAGAGCATAGTGTATAAAGAATACTTGGATAAGTAAATTGTATTTATTGATAACATCCTCGCCCATCTAAGGGTTAAGGAAGACTAAGTTGAACACTTAAAGAAATGTCTGCGAAAGGTTGAAAAGTAGCAATCGAATACTAAGCTTCAAAAGTATGAGAATTTGATCAAAATTGATTATGAGCCATGGTTGTTAAAGTGACTACCCACCAAGAAGGATCCTTTCAGGGATAAATGTCTTGAGTAGAATTTTTTTTTGAATATTATTAAGATTATTGAAGAGTTAGCGGGAGAATGGAAGAAGTTAGGAATTGAAGATTCAGGTACACGGAAGTAATGGAGAGTAAGTGTATGAGATCACTTTTCAATCAGAAGGAATGGGAAGAATCAAGCAGTGTTAAAAAGAAGTTGTGAATCAAGAATTAAATATGACTAAGATTCCGAGGAAATTGAAAAGGGTAAAAGTTAGAGTTCGAATACCGAAAGGTGATAAAATTTGAATATATGAATTTACTATCTAGCTAGACGAATGAGAATGAGTAAGAAGTGCTTGGATGTTGGAATTAAATTGAAAATCACTATTACCTCTCATCTTTAGATGAAGGGTTAAAATAAGAAGGTGATTCGGATAATATAAGATATGTGGAGAGTATGTATGATGGGTTTAAAAAGGGGAACTGCGGTAATTACCTACCCTATATTGAATTTTCTATGATAATAGTTACCCTGTTAGTAATAAAATACTACTTTGCGAAGTGTTGTGTGGACACAAGCATGATTCCTCCCTCTATTAAGAGAAAGTAGGAGTAGAGATATTGTTAAGTCCTAGATTAATTCAGTACATTCATAGTGTGGTGGTGTTAGCTCAGGAAAGAGTTGAAACAACTCGTGATATACAAAGAGAGAAAGCAGATTCGCATCAAGAAAATATGAATACCTAGAATGAGGATTGGGGTATAGGGGAAAGTTTTACCCTAATAGAGATTGGTTAAGTTGAGCAGAAGGGACGAGTTGAGTCCTCAATATAGTGAATCATTCGAGGTATTGATAAATATAGGTATAGTTGCCATGAGTTGACGTGGCTGCTGCAGTTGCAGTATATATATAATGTGTCTTGCATATTAATATTAAGGTGATATGTATCTGATTTAGATCAAATTATTGATTATGAGCCAATATGCTCTTATCCAAACCCTAGATCGTTGAAAGCGAGTCCTTGGTAATGAATTTATTTCTATAGTAAGTATGCCTTGAATAAATCCTTGAGTCGAAGAGGTTATTTGGAAGTTAGAGTCGAGGTTATTTGACAAATATCCTCACTTATTTAGTTAAGTCAGATTCTGAGGACATAATCTTTTTAAAGGGGGGAAGAATATAACGACTCGTATATTTTTATATTTAATTAAAGTGTAATTATGGGATTATTAAATAAATAATATATGTGTATAGCTTCTGTCAGCTATGTATTGTTTTACTTTTATCTATGTGTGTGAATTATGGTGTCCAGGGAGGTTCGTATAATTAATTATGGACTTGTATTGACTTGTTTTCACTTTTAAAAGTGGATTTAATACAAGTTTATCTGTGTAAATATGTGGATTGTCTCTAAAATTATTGTTATGACTTTATAATCTCAATAATTATTTTTGGGATTTTATAAAATTCAGAAATCAATATTTCATCAATTATTTAACCCTGTATGATTTTCTGACTGCATTTATCTGTAAAATCCGTATTTAATTCCAGAGTTCTTCAAAAATCATGAAATTCATATCTATTTAAGTTGGGAATATTCCGAGAATTTTAAAATTATTTTGGAAATTTTCGGGATTCGTTTCACCCGCGCGTCGTTTCATTATTTGTTAAAAACGGGTATAAAGTGCATTTTAGAAATTGTTTTAAAATTACAAAATTTACATTTTTATGAACTTCGGGATATTTATAATAATTTAAGACAGTTTCCATAATTTTCAGAAGTCATTTTAAGTGCACCTCGGTTCGTATATGTCAAAAAAAATGGAATAAAAATAGGGCTCGCAGGCGTTAAAAGAACACGTGGCAAACAAGAAGAGATGGGGCGGTGTGTTTTGTATACGTGTCAAACAGTTGGTTTTTTTTAAAAAAAAAAAGAAAGAAGAGATAAACACAATTGTGTTTACCCCTCCCTGTTTTCCCCTCAGTCTCGCCGTATCTCTCATCTCAGTTTTAAAACCGGATTCTGGTTCTCTGCGGTTGCCCGACTCCGTGATGCGTACATGTAGGTATGCACAGTTGTTGTGTGTAGCTTCGTTATACCCTGTCTCCGCCCCGATGTTACATCGCCGTAGTCGTCCAACTCCGGTTGGTTCTATTAGTTCAGTCACGTTTCTTTAGCTTGGTTGTATATACATGTATCTATAGATATATGTTTTACAGTTGAGTGTGTTGTGCTATTGCGATTTCTTATTTTGTTCCTCCGGTTGCCGCTGGAATAATTCCAGCGAGGTGGCCATGTTTGTTGGTCGTGTCCCTGTGCTCCTCTGTTTCTCTGTTTGGGCTGGGTTATTGGGCCTGTTAATTGGGCCTTGCTGTTGGGCCACAAATGTTAAGGCTGATTGCCTGCAATTGGTTCTGATATTTTAATTTGATTTTACAGGAATGAATTGATTAAATTTTGTGAAATAAATAATTTCTTTCGGGAAATTAATTTCATAATCGGTGAAATACGCGTTGGAAACCCGAAACTAATCGGGTACCCGCGGATTTTACCGCCGTCCGCGATGAATTTCGACGAGCGGACGGTGGATGATGATGATGTTTATCTGAGTCCTAATATTTGTAAATAAATAAATATGAATAATAATTAATAATTGAATTATATTGAAATTTGGAAATGCGTGGAACTATAATTGTTATGATTGAGTTGAATCGGAGGTTGGGAATTGTATCTGGATTAATTGTGGGATGTTTGTTGTTGATTTGACGTCGAGTTGGTCGACGGGTAGTCCGGTAAACAAAGGAGACGCTGCCCGATTTTTGGGAAATCGAACTATGGAAATACGGGAGCGTATCCGGTGATTATTGGGGCGTCGAGTAACTATATATATATTTGTGTGTGTTTATTACGAAACTTGATTGTATGATGTGATGAACTATTTTTCCAAATTGATGACCTTGATTTCGTAAAATTATGAGTATACGTATTTTCAAATCGAGTTCTCGAGAACGTAAACCCTGACTGTTGGATGTGTTATTGTATTGTAATAATGTATATAGATACGAGTTGGGTTTGAATATCGTTGGGTAGAATTGGTGTCGAGGATATGTAAAGCATACCTAGACGTCTAACGTAGGGTATTTCGGCTCTGTAGGTTCTGGTCGAAGGACTCAGGAATTGATATCGAATTAAGATAATCTAGTGATCAGTCGGCAAGTGCCTCGAGGTTCCCAAGCAAAGAAACCTGAAAGTCCTGGATACTATCTTGAGATAGATTGCTGCGAAGCAGGGATGTCTTCTAGTGAGACAGTCATTTTTCCATGAGCGCCTGAACGTTCAAGTCTATCAAAATCAGTTAGAGATGGTCGTAAAGCTCTCCAAGGCAAGTACCCCTGACCATTCTTTTATGGATCAGTATATATGAATAATTAAATGTTTTACTTTCGTAATGGAACAGAAATGTTTTAAGTTACGTATCCCCTGTGTTTGAAAATGCTGTTTAAAATTATGTTTTTGGGGAAAAGTGACTTCTGGAAACACCTATCTCTAAACGTGATTTAAATGAAAGAGGATTTGAATAGTGTGCTATGGCATAATTAATATTGAAAAAAGATAGGTAAAAGTGATGATTTTGAAAACTGGATTAAAATGATCAGATATGGGATATATTGGGGCCAGAGTAGGCCTATTGAGTTAGCGTAAGAGGCTAATTCGGTTGCGCGCACTGTATAACCGATTAGTCCAGCAGGTCAGAGACCTTGCTAGTCTTTGAGTTCCGGAACAGGTAAATGAGTTGGCAGTTGGAGCCATAAATGAGATGGCAGTTGGAGCCATCTAGTGTTGATAGCCTGATCAGCTGTCTTCACATATCCATTACGTATCTGATTGGGTTTTATGCTTCCCTTAAGGGTACGAGTAGTTGATACAGTGATTTTATAAGAGTGACTAGTATGCTAAAATTGGACTCTGGTGTTTTTACAGCACACTACTGACGTTGTTGTTTTACAGAGCATGCTAGTTTTGATATCCAGATTATATTTGTTTTACATGTTTCTAATGAGTTATGAATTCTGTTCCTATAACTGCTTTACTTTAAACTGTTTTGATTGTTATTCATATAGCGGTACCGCTGAGCAAGCAATTGCTCACCCTTGCAGAATGTTTTATATATGTATTGCAGATGCCTAGGAGATATTCGCATGGTAGTCTGGGCAGGGTTCCGGTTCCCTTCGTGTCAGACTCCTCTGAGCTGGTTGTGTTGGACCAAGGGTGGTCTGTTGAGTTGATGTGTTAAGTTAGCTGCGTCAGGACGATTGTCGTAAGTCGGTTCGTGTTAGTTGTAACCTAAATCATACTTAAACCTGGAAAAGTCTTGGTAAAAAGGGGTCGTAGTTATATCCTATTATTGAATTGTTTATCTTTTGATTGTTGTTGATGACGTCAACTCCTGACCCCGGGGTTGAGGCCGTCACATCTGCATCCTCCCAATAAGATGTAGTTGTAAAATAGGGAAATAAACAGACTCTAGAGGCATACTCTCAACAGGGTGTCTCTATTGAAAAGAGCACTCTCCCTAGTGCACCATGTAATGAGTTTGCACAACCTTCACTTGAACAAATTCAAGTGTATAGAAAGAGAAATAAGGATGACAGACATTAGGAGAACACATCCCTTGAAACTCCCTCATCTATTCAGGGGGAGACTGAAATTCAAAATCTTATATCTAAAATTTCTTCTTCCTACACTGAGACACTTGAATCTAATCCTCAAGTGTTGCCAACCTCAAGTGACTTGGTTCAAGAAACCTTGCTCACCACCCAAACACCAAATTTAGATGGAGAGAGGCTACTAGCTGAGGTAGACCTTGATGACACCATCACAAACATGGGGGATTCATCAGTTTTTACTGAAGACCCCGTGGTAGTTACAGATGCACCTTTATGTACAAATCAGCCTTCACAGGCTGTAAGGTTTGAGGGTAGTACTCCTGAGGGGGAGCTATCTAAATCCTCTCCAATTCAATTGGAGGTTTCTGTTACATGAACAATTTCCCTCACAACCCTAGCTGAAATTGCTTTAACAATTGAGGCTAGGAGTTCAATTTCCAATGACCCTACTATGGAAGAGGCAAGTACATCACATTTATGTGACAGTGCTCTGAAAGAAGCACAAGGGTTTGAGGCTGGTGCACATGACAGTAACCCATCCAAATCACCTCCAATTCAATTAGAGGTTCCCACCACAAGTGGAGAACAACACCTTGTCATAACCACAGTGCTAATTATGAGTCAAACTTTGACTCCTGTCACAGGTGGTTCTTTTACCCTATCTCCTTCAAACCTAACCAATCAACCTTCCACCTCTCAAACATAATAACTTCACCTCATATCCCAATGGCTACAGGAAGCTGCATCTTAACCTTCAACAGTTGATGATCTAATGGTTGACCAACTTGGTGGCTTTACACAAATATCACAACAGCTTCTCATATCCAACATGTCAAATCAAGACTACCAGGCCATCATGCTATCCTACCAGACAGATATTGAAGAACAACAGGCTAAAATTGGCGATGAAGCTGGTCAGGATGCAAACTTTGATGCATGGTTGGACACAGAATTTTCAATTGAAATGGATGTTGTGTTAGCTTTATTCAGGGAAGAGTATATAACCATCTTAGGGAGCAATGCAAGATCCTTATCTCCACAGGAAGTTTATGATGTAGTAAATAATGTATACAAGGCTCAAATCAAAGCTTTCCACAACTTTGGAAAACACTTCAAATTACTTTAACTGGGCATCAGGACAAGATAATGAAGATGGTCAGGGAAAAGATGGGCCAAATCATTCCTTCCCAGATAGAGATCAAAAATAAATTCACAATCTTTGCTGATCAAATGGCAAGGTATGATCTAAGTGGAGTGGAGTCTAGTGTCAAAATCTAAGAACCTCATTTGTAGCCTTGCATGACCAAGTTCAAAAATATATCACTCACTCCAATGACACAAGACTGAAGCTGGATCAGATGCACTCTAGCATATACACTCCTTCATCCTTGCTCATGGAAGAAATTAAAAAGGCTGTGCAAGATACATTTGGGATCTCTACTTCCTCCACATCTCAATCCTCATCTACCATGCAAATTCAAGAACTTCAATAACAAGTATCTACTCTCCAAACTTCAAATGACTCACTTAGTACACAAGTACATGCTCTCACATCCTTGGTGCAGAGTCAACAAACAGACATCAAAACCATGATGGACTCTCACAAGCATCTCCAAAGGCCGAATTATGTGGCTTTAGGAGCCATCATGGTGAAGCTCAACATATCATTGCCTTCATTGCCTGAAGATGTAAGGCCGGAAATATCAACTCCCCTAATCATGCCTGTCAACAAGCCTAAGGGGGAGATAACAGCTAGGATTCAACAGTCCAAGGATGCTGGTAAATCGAAGGAGCTTATCACATCAACTCAGCATAGCTAAAGTTCTTCACAAGCTCAACAATTCCAAGATGTGGGAAAAGACAGACTCAACAAGGCTGCAGAAGGACCAAATCAAGATCAAGAATTCAGTGAACTTCTTACAGTCCTGAGGATATATCTTCAAAACAACTACATCACCTACAAAAGAGCATTGGGCAAGAACATCAACTCTATTAGGGCAGTGGTTGTGAAAATTCATAATTATTTAGAGAAAAGGATTGTGGTAAATATCAGTGATGGTGGTGTGGACAGATGTCTCCAGGTGTCTCTTTTAAATCTCAGAACCTTAAGAGCATCTGAGCTGGATGTAGTGATTAACAAGGTACATGTAATCATCACAGAGGACACCCAATTGCTTCATGAACTCAAAAAGGCTCAAATAGATGCTTTTCCTGAAGCTAATCTATATCCCAAGCCTACATCTTCTTTCAGACCAATAAATACAAGATCTTCAATATTCCTAAGAACTGTGTTAGAGGAAATATGAGGCGGATTATGACACTTCAATCTGATTTGAAATACAAAAACACAAGAAAATTGAAGATGAAGAAATGATCAGAATCCTTGAAAGATACTTTATGAATGCTGATACCATATTGCCAAACTCACAATTCAATTTAAAAGATGACACGTATGATGATGAGCAGAAGCATGATGAGCAAAAACCTTATGGCTCAAATTCAAGTCAATCTTCAAGAGCAACTAGCAGCAATGACATGAAGCAAGATGAGAAGAAAGGTGATGACAAGAAGAAAGGGGATGAAAAAAGAAGGAAGAAAAAACAAGATGGCTCATAACCACAACAACAAACCCTAAAAATCCAAATTAATCAAGTTCAACCCTCTAAGACATCAAACTCAATTACCAAACCACCTCAAACCTCAAAGCCAAAATACTTGTACAAACAAACTGCTAACACCTTTATGAAAAAACCAATCTTCTCAAGCCAAACATTTCTCAAGAAAATCTCAAACCTACCTTCTATTAAGCCATCAACCAAAATTCACTACAAGTCTGTTGGGAGAAAACCAAAGAAAATGCAAGTTACTGAGAGGTCCATTTGGAATTGTTATAATCAAAGTTACTTTCTACCTCTAAACTGGTGCATCTTAGATGAAGACTACTTTCAGCAATTAGCTGAAGAAATGGTCAGAGTTTGGGTTGTAATACTAAGGAAAGTAAGAATCTAATATCAAGATGGATCCTTCACATTTCTTGGCAGCAACTTAATGGACACTTTTTCACCCACAGAGATCAAAAGAGTGATAAGCTTACTGAAGGATAATGATACTGCAACTAAGGCATGAAGATCTGTTTTGGCTGAATGGTTGGTAGAAAGGGAAGAAAGAAGAGCAAGAGACAAGGCTGAAAGTGAGGAGAGGGAGAGAAAATATGATAAGGAGATAGAAATGTACATTCAAAAATATAAAAATCTCAAGGCAAAAGGGATGAGTAGAGTCACTAAAGATGGACAATTTCTAACTGTCAAAGCTGGTAGATTCTCAAGGTTTAGGATTGATTTATTGAGTGGTTACTCATTACATGACAAACTCAAACTTGTAGAAGCTTTAAGGGGGACACCAATCATAGAGGAACTGGAAATACTTGTAAATTTAAAGGACCTCGTTAGAGAAGAAACATGAGATGAGACATTTGTCTGATGTATGTATCTCTCAAACTCAAGAAATCACCTAATGTATAAATGTAGTATTTCTGTAATTTTTTTTAAAGTTTAATTGTTCATTATAGCTTGGGATTAGTCTTGTTACCAGGCATGAACTTGTGATAATCAATCTTCTCGCAAATTGGGGAGATTGTTGTGCAAGACATACCTGTACTATAACAAGACTAAGTCATTTTGACAACCCTAAGTAAGTTGTATGATAATCTAAGTTTGCATTTTGTATTGTATCACTTAAGTCTGTAAAAGTGTAAATAGATTAGACTGGAGTATTTTTCTGTAAACAGTCTCAAGCCTAAGAATAAACTCTGGAAGAAGATCACGCCTCAGAGACAATGTGAAGAAGCTTGGATTTGAATAAATCTGTTTTGGGAAAAACATTATAAGTCAAGAAATCTACAAGTCACAGATTAAGTCTTATAGAGAAGTCATTCGAGAACTCTAGAATGACTTAACAAGAAGTCAGGAAAAAAACTGATAGAGAAGTCTCAGAGATATCGACAAGCCAAAATGAAGATATGAAGATTGAAGATATCAATAAGTCATTTCTGCATTAGAGAAATCAGAGATATCGATAAGACAAAATGAAGATATGAAGATCAGAGATATCGACAAGTTAATTCTACATGCAAAGACTTGGAGACCTCGACAAACCAAGTTCATTCGAGAACTCAGAGATCTCGATAAGTCAAGTTCACATTCGAGAACTCAGAGATCTCGATACGTCAAGTTCATATTCGAGAACTCAGAGATCTCGAA
Organism: Apium graveolens; assembly: GCF_009905375.1. Classification (NCBI taxonomy): domain Eukaryota; kingdom Viridiplantae; phylum Streptophyta; class Magnoliopsida; order Apiales; family Apiaceae; genus Apium; species Apium graveolens. The sequence goes on from NC_133653.1 coordinate 25,839,117, forward strand.
AAGTCAAATTCACATTCGAGAACTCAGAGAACTCGATAAGTCAAAACACTTGTAAAGAACTAAGAGATCTTGATAAGTCATTATTCTTATCGAGATTTCAGTTCTCTATAGTTCAAACTGGAGATCTCGATGTAAAACTCAAAGTACAGAATGTAAACCAGTTAAATATCCAAGATTATCAATTAACAAACAAATCAATCACTGATTTGAAAAGTCTATAAAAAGAGCTTAAAGAGTACAAGATCAAAGGCCAAGATTAACTGACAAAGTAAAGTCACAGACATGCACGATTTACTAAGATACACTAAGCCAGAAATAGAAAGTTTTAGTTAACTTAAGGTAGGGTTTAGTACATGCTATTACATTCTGTGTAAAACCTGTGTGTACTGTTCTATAAAGTAAACACTGGATGCGTTTTTTAGTTGTAACAAAATAGATCAAAAAATCTTGTAACTCTCAAGAGAGAAGCTGAGTTCTTTATCAACAAAGAACCCATAAATTTGTAGCAAGAAATAACTAATTTTAATATATAATTAAGTAAGTTTTGAAAGATAGTGTGTTCATGTACATATTTTATTAATCCTGTTAAAACATGTTATCTCTACAGTTAGATTACTTTGTTCACCATCCATAACAGTTCAAAAAGCTTAAAAATAATCCAAAATACATTTACCCCCCTGTGTTGTATTCATTACCTAACACTTTACCTTATTTGTTGTATTCAGTCTTTCAAATAGAACTTTAGAGACTGATATACAAATTCCTACTTGAATTGCATAAATGCCTGGTATTTTATGAATATCATTCACCTTGTAATTTAACACATACATGATAAATCTAGGGAAGAAAATTTCCTTACCTCTACTTACCAAAGGAATTGTTAGCTTTGTGCCTAGCTCTTCGAGAATGAGGCTTCTAACATCTAGGTGTTTATCCTGTGCAATAGAGTACACCAGTTTCTGGACCACACTGGAGATGTTGTCAAAGCCTATCTTTCTACAAGTGAAGGCCCTTATGATTGTGCAAACACAAAAGACCATTCCCTCCTGAGAATGTTCTTATTCATCCTGGCTAGATCAATCTTCTCACTGTAATTGATGAAATCCATGAATTCAGCCAATTCTTGAGAAGTAGATGATCCCATTATCTTCTCTATGGGGATGCCCAGTGCTTTGTTTTGGTCAAGAGCATTAAACTCCATAGCTACCCCTTTAATACTACAGTTTACCACCATTATCATCACTTGGTTGTCATCTACATGAGTGGCGAGAATAGCAAAATTCTAGAATTTATTGAGAATATCGAGGTACAACAGAGGGTTTGCGGTTAGTGCCCCTATAAGATACAAATTAGCCACGAACTTCACAAAGCACTTGAAATTATCAGGTGTTTGTGATGGGTCAATAAAAGAAAGATAGTTTGTTCCATCCTTAGGAATTTCAGCTCTCACGGTGTTGGTGTTTGATGCCATTATGAGAATTTGAGTGAGTAAGTGTTTTTGAGACAAAGAAAGCTCGAAAGTTTGAGAATGGTGAAAAATCATAAAAATTGGATTAATTGAGATCTCGAAAGCGTAAAGAGGGGTTATGTCAAGATGCCTGGGTATTTATAATGTAGAGTTGTGATTTATCGATAATAGAATAATGAACGGTTGAAAAGTTATGTGATGAAGTCATGTGGCTTATAGAGAACTCATACCGAGATGTCATTTTATTGACTCTTATTGAGAACTAGATAGTAATATATTGATATGCTATACAAATACCCTGTTAGATATATTTGTGATATCATGTCTAATATGATATGTGTTTAGTTTTCAGATCTTACTTAACAGGACAAATCAGGACTTAACTGGAAATCAGTACTTAAACTGAAGTCAGGACTTAAGATATCAGAACTTAAGTTGTCAGAACTTAAGTTATCAGGAGATAATATCAGGACTTAAGGAGACATTCAGATAAGGAAGGTGACTGATTGAAAGGAAAGAAGATCGAGACTGAAACATAAGAAGAGATATGCATGAAGAAGAATTCTATAAGGAATAGAATACTTGGAAAAAAAGATAACTAGTTGATATATATATTAGGAAGCAGAATTATATTTGATATGAATTAGAAGATTATCTTATAACTGTGTAGTATATAAACACAGACATAGGGTTTACACTATATGTGTTATCTTAATCGAGTTTATTATTCATTGTAACCCGAGCAGCTCTCGTGATAATTTGTTCATCACTGAGAGAGAACAGTTCTTTGTAACAGAGTTTATTGTGTTGAATAAAATCTGTGTTTTGTTACTTGAGTTCCTATATTCGATTTGATTGTAGTAAACACTGTATTCAACCCCCTTCTACAGTGTATGTGACCTAACAAGTGGTATTAGAGCAATCTGTTAACATACATACAGTAAAGATCCAAAAAAAATCACGTCTGAAGAAGCAAAAACTCCAACCAAGCCCACCAAAACTGAAGAAACTCCAAAGACTCAAAATCATAATCGATATGAGACTATTAGGGTTCCCATACTGAAACCTTCTGAGTATCCCATAAAGAAAGTGAAGATGGCTATGTTTTTGGAAGCTACTGATCCAGAATACCTTGACAGAATTAATGAAGGACCGCATAAGCCAACCAAGCTCTCTGTTGTAGCTGCAGATCAGCCAGTAAAGACCATACCAAAGGAGAAAAGTGAATACACAACTGAAGATATCTCATCTATTGCCAAGGATGCAAAGGTAAGACATTTGCTGCATAGTTCCATTGATAATGACATGTCATACAAGGTAATTAACTGCAAGACTGCAAAGGAGATATGGGATGCATTGGAGACAAGATGCGAGGGAACTGATTCAATTAAGAAGAACATGAGGACTATACTCACTCAAGAGTATGAGCACTTTGACTCAAAACCTGATGAGTCATTAACTGGTTTATATGACAGATTTGTCAAACTCTTGAATGATCTGTCACTGGTGGATTAGGAATATGATCTTGAAGATACTAATCTTAAATTCCTTTTAGCTCTTCTTGAAAGTTGGGATTTGAAGGCCACAACTATAAGAGACAACTATGCTCCTGATGAAACTACTCTTGATGAAATTTATGGTATGCTCAAGACTCATGAACTTGAGATGGATCAAAGAAGTAAGAGGCATGGGAGAAAGTCAAGGACAGTTGCTCTTAAGGGTGAGGATGTATCCCCTAAAGTGGCTATCTCTAAGAAAGGGAAAGGAAAGGCTCTCATCACAAAGTCTGATACTGAGTCATCAAGTCTTGATAGTGATGAGGATTCAGAAACTGAAAGTCTATCTGAGATGGACCCTGATGAAGAGATGATGAAGTTGTGTGCTCTTATGGTGAAAGGAATCACAAAGATTGCATACAGGAAATTCAGAAGGGGAAAGAAGTTTTCCAGGAAAGGTGCAAGTTCTGATAAGAAAGGTTTCAGAAAATTTGAAGGCAAAGGAGGAAAGTCTGATAGAGGAGATTACTCAAATGTTAAATGCTAAAACTGTGGTGAGAAAGGCCACATATCTCCTGATTACAAGAAAGGAAAAAAGTGACAAAGGCAAGGCTCTTGTCACAAAGAAGAAAAGCTAGACAGACACTTCAGATTCTGAAAGTGAGGTGAACTATGCCTTGATGGCAAATGCTAATAGCAGTTCTGAAGCTGCTGAGTTAAAGGTACCTCAAACAACTTATGATTTTCATACTGATGATATTACTGAGTTGAGAAGATATCTTAAAACCATGTTCATTAGTTCTAGAGATCAAACTTTAACATGTGAAAGATTAACTTCTGAAAATCTTGCTTATAAAAAGAGGAATGATTATTTAGAAAAAGAGTTAGTTATGTTCCATCAAACTCAGAAAGATAGAGATGATGCTTTCTATGTTAGAGATGAAGTGCTTAAAATGAATGAATCTCTAAAAACTGAGTTAGAAAAGGAAAAAGAGATTAGCAGGACTTGGACTAACTCTAGCAGAACAACTCAGAATTTGTTAAGTAGTGGAAACTGGAAAGAGGGCTTAGGTTATGGAGATGATAAGAATAATAAAGGAACTGTAGAAATTGAGCCTATGGTTGTTAAACAAAAGGCAAAGGTAAATCTTGTTAAGTTTGTAGCTGTAAAGTCTGATATTGATAAATCAGAAGTTAAAGAGAAATTAACTTCTGACAAACCAAAACAGGATAAGCCAACTGAATTTAACATAGACTTAATGACAAAGAAGCAGCTTAAGCATAAGCTGAAAGATGTTAAAAATGTAAACAAGGTAAAGCCACCTAGGAAAAATAGGAATGGAAAGGTAGGTGTGAATAAAAGCAATGATTATAAGCCTATTCCTAATGCTCCTAGAAAGAAATGTTATAACTGTGGAAATTCTAACCATCTGGCTTCTTTTTGCAGGAAGAATAAAAACATAATCTCCTTACCTTCAAAATCAGGAGTTACGAGTCAGTCTGTTAGATATAGGCCACAAAATCCTTGTTTTCATTGTGGTAGTTTATGGCATTCCATTTATGCTTGTAAGGAATATCATAGTTTGTACTATGATTATTATCAAATAAAACCTTCTTTAAAGAAAGTTAGCATTATTCCTTCTAGTGTAAGTTCTGATGCAAAATCTGATATTGCAAATTATGATAAGAAAACTGTTAACATAAACTCTGATGCAAAATCCGCTGCAAATGTTAACAAACTTAATAAGGCCAAAGGATCCAAGCAAGTTTGGGTCCTTAAAACTAATCATTAATGGTCTTTGTGATTGCAGGGCAACAGGAAAAACATCCTAGTTCTGGACAGTGGATGTTCAGGACATATGACTGGAAATAAAGCCCTGCTATCAGACTTTGTGGAGAAAGCTGGCCCAAGTATTTCTTATGGAGATCGCAACATTGGAAAAACTCTGGGATATGGTAATATCAATCTTGGGAATGTCATCATTGAAAAAGTAGCTCTAGTCTCAGGACTTAAACACAATTTGCTGAGTGTTAGTCAAATCTGTGACAGAGGTTATCATGTGGATTTCTTTGAAGAACACTGTGAAGTTGAAAGCAAATCTACATGCAAAGTTGTTCTAAAAGGATATAGGCATGGTAATATTTATGAAGCCAAGCTTTCAACAAGTATTGATGGTTCTGCAATATGTCTGTTAAGTAGAGCATCAATTGAAGAAAGCTGGAATTGACACAAGAAACTCTCTTATTTAAATTTCAACAATATAAATGAACTGGTCATGAAAGATCTTGTGAGAGGACTGCCAAAATCAGTATTTGCTCCTGATGGCCTTTGTGATTCCTTTCAAAAGGCAAAACAAAGAAAATCTTCATTCAAGAGCAAGAATGAATCTTCAATTCTTGAGCCTTATCACCTACTACATGTTGATCTATTTGGTCCAGCGAATGTCATGTCTATTGCAAAGAAGAAATATGCTATGCTCATAGTGGATGAGTTCACCAGATACACATGGGTGTATTTCTTGCACACAAAAAATGAAACTGCATCTATCTTGATTGATCATGTCAAACAACTGGATAAATTGGTTAAAGACTCTGTGAAAATCATAAGAAGTGATAATGGCACTGAGTTCAAGAATTTGATCATGGAAGAGTTTTGCAAGGACCAAGGAATTAAGCAGGAATTTTCTGCACCTGAAACTCCACAGCAAAATGGAATTGTTGAAAGAAAGAATAGAACTCTTATTGAAGCTGCACGAACTATGCTTGATGAAGCAAAGTTACCAACCTACTTTTGGGCTGAAGCTGTGCAGACTGCTTGTTTTACTCAGAATGCAACACTTATCAACAAGCATGGAAAGACAACATATGAGATTGTGAAGAAAAAGAAGCCAAATCTGAAGTATTTTCATGTATTTGGATGCAAGTGTTTTGTTCTTAAGACTCATCCTGAACAGCTATCCAAATTTGATCTAAAAGCTGATGAAGGAATTTTTGTTGGATATCCACTTTCCACAAAAGCCTTCAGAGTCTACAATTTAAGAACAAGGGTTGTCATGGAATCTATCAATGTCTCTTTTGATGATAAGAAGATTACAGGACTTGAAGATTTCAATGATCATGATCAGCTGAGATTTGAGAATGAAGTTTTAAATTCTGATTCTGTAAATACTGACAGTCTAAATCCTGACAGTCTAAATCCTGACAGTCTAAATCCTGATACTGCAAACTCTGATGGGTTAAACTCTGATGTTATTGAAACTGTGGTGACTATGTCAAAGGAAAATGCACCTGTGCAGGGGGAGCATATTGAAGATCCAACCACATCTCAAGAAGCATCAGAACCTAGAACAGGCTCTTCAAATTCTGATTCGTCAAGTTCTGATGGGCCAAGTTCTGATAATTCTGGAAACTCAAATTCTGATTCATCAAGTTCTGATGGGCCAAGTTCTGATAATTCTGGAATCCCAAATTCTGAAGAATCCAACTCAGAGAACATAATTTCAAGGGGAGCATCAGAAAATAATGATGGAGACAGCATGGATCATGTGGGAGCATCCAGTTCTAGAGATAATCTTCCATCTGCAAGGAAGTGGACTAAAGCACATACACCTGACTTGATTATTTGAGATCCTGAAGAAGGTATAAGAACTAGAATAGCAATATCAAATGAATGTCTCTACCACTCTTTTCTTCCTCATACTGAACCAAAGAAAGTGGAAGAAGCTCTTCAAGATGCTGATTGGGTTCAAGTAATGCAGGAAGAGTTAAACGAATTTGAAAGAAATAAAGTCTGGACCCTGGTGCCAAGACCAAAGAACAGATCTGTTATTGGTACAAAGTGGGTGTTTAGAAACAAAACTGATAGTGATGGCATAATTACAAGGAATAAAGCAAGGCTGGTTGTAAAAGGATATTCTCAACATGAGGGAATTGATTATGATGAAACATTTGCATCAGTTGCTAGATTGGAAGCCATAAGGATATTTTTGGCTTATGCTGCTCACAAAACATTTACAGTCTTTCAAATGGATGTAAAAAGTGCTTTTCTTAATGGAGAATTGGAAGAAGAAGTATATGTTGAAAACCGCCAGGTTTTGTAGATTCAAAATTTCCTCATCATGTCTACAGACTTGATAAAGCACTTTATGGCCTTAAGCAAGCTCCAAGAGCATGGTATGAGACATTAGCTCAGTTTCTTCTGGAAAGTGGATTTAACAGAGGGACTATTGACAAAACATTGTTTTATCTCAACCATGGAAAGGACTTACTTTTGGTACAGATATATGTTGATGATATCATTTTTGGTTCTATAAATGACAGACTTTGTAAAAGGTTTTCCAAGCTAATGCAGTCAAGATATCAAATGAGTATGATGGGAGAACTTAGCTATTTTCCGGGCCTTCAAGTCAAGCAGAATAAAGAAGGAACTTTTATTTGTCAATCTAAGTACACCAGAAATTTGTTGAAGAAATTTGTAATGCAAGACTGTTCAAGTGCATCCACTACTATGGCCACTGCAACAAAATTGGATAAGAATACTGGTACATCAGTAGATTTTACTGATTATAGATGTATGATTGGCTCATTACTCTATCTAACTGCAAGTAGACCTGATATCATGTATGCTACATGTGTTTGTGCAAGATTTCAAGCAGATCCAAGAGAACCTCACTTAACAGCTGTAAAAAGAATTTTCAAGTACTTTAAGGGTACAGCTGATCTAGGATTGTGGTATCCTAAAGAATCAGACTTTAAGCTAATAGGTTACTCAGATGCAGATTTTGTAGGATGCAAAATTGACAGGAAAAGCACAAGTGGAAGCTGCCAATTTCTTGGAGGCAGATTGGTTTCTTGGTTTAGCAAGAAACAAAAGTCAATTTCCACATCAACTGCAGAAGCAGAATACATTGCTGCAGGAAGCTGTTGTGCACAAATTCTTTGGATGAAGAATCAGTTACTGGATTATGGGTTAATATATTCTAAAATCCCTATTTACTGTGATAATCAAAGTGCTATTGCTATCACAGGTAATCCAGTTCAACACTCAATGATAAAGCACATCAGCATTATGTACCATTTCATAAGGGAGCATGTGATCGAAGGTACAGTGGAATTGCATTTTATTCTAACAGATCAACAACTAGCAGATATCTTCACAAAACCACTATGTGAAGCTACTTTTACAAGATTGGTAAATGAACTTGGAATGGTTTCAGGTTCTTTCTCTAAATCTGCTTAGTTTATGTTCTGATACATCAGACTTTATGATCAGTATTTACAGATATTACTATCTTTGTGTATTCTGTGCTTAAAATTGAAATTTTCTAAGTGCTGATTGTTGTCTGATGTGAATTTCTAAACTCTGATAGTGATATGAATGTTTCTGTGACTATTCAATCCAATGAGGATAACTGTGCTAGATGCTGACCTAGTAGTCTTTAATATACTAATAATCCCATGTTTGAAGTAATTGTTTATGTGGAAATCTTTTAACACAAGCAAATTCTGATATTGAGCTTGGTTAAAGTTTACTTTGTGTATCTTATTACAAAGTCAAAAACTAGAATAGTGCTTCTTATCTGTTAAGTTCCGATGTTAGTAAATCTGATGGATGTACTAAGTGCTGATAAGCCTCACTTATCAAAAGAAAAAGAAAAGAAAATAAATAAATATCAGGTACTCTTTTGAGATCTAGAAATAAATATATGTGGAAGTGAAGACCCAAGTGCATTGCTAGTATTAAGTAATATGCATTAGAAAAGCAAAATAAAATTTTCTTGGTGACTTTTCACATTCTCTGATTACTGGAGAAATACTCTGATAATAGCATAAATTTTGATAAGCAGTTGTGACTCACTTACACTGAGAAGCCACTGTAAAAAGGAATTTCGAAAGATGCATAAAATGAGCACAAAATAGTTGAGGTGGACTCATGCATGAACTCATTCTATAGTAGGCTTCAGACTAATGACAGTTTTTAAGAAAAGTTCTTAGTTATGCCTTATTTCTAAGATGTACCGAAGTGAATCAGACTTTACTCTTTGTCTGATATTCATCTTATTGCACACACTTACACTCCATATGAACGATGAAAATTACCGTGGTGATAAATGTTGTTTTAGATGAACAGTCTAAGTGTCAGTTGCATAAATTCTGAGGAAAAGTTCTGATGGAAGTTCTGATGACTAAGTTCTGATGACTAAGTTCTGATGAAGTCATATCAGTATTTATGTGAAGAATTACAAAAATACACATTCACTTTTCGAGTTAAGGAGCCGTATTCTGATGACTTTTAAATTCTGATAATAATCAAGTTATTTTCTCACGTGGCAGTATTTATTTACTTATTTTTTATCATTACTTGAACGGTTATATTTTCTCAGAATATTGGTTTATGTGAGATAAAGTAGTAATAATCATTTGTTTAGTAAGAACAATTTTTTTAAAAACTGAACGTGCAATGTAATCATTACTTATTTACCGTGCCCATTAACTTTTTCCTTAACTGCTGCATGCCTAACAGGTGTAAAGGTCTGTTCCACTTCTCATTAACTGCTGTCACGTGGGGTGTCTAAGTAAAAGAGATAAAAGATTTTTAAATCTTTTATTTTCATTTTTATTCTACTCACTCTCTCTCTCTCTTTTCTTATTCTCTCTCACATTTTCTGACGGTTTCTATACAGACATTTCATCAAACACCTTTTAGGCAATTTTATTTCTCACTTATTTCTGATGGCGCCCAAGAATTTAATTGTTGATGGAGCCAAGTTTGTACCAAATAACTATGCTGCAATCTTGAATAAGGCTGAAGCTCCATCAGATCTGCACTTTGTGCAAGATTTATTAGCCAATAGTGAGATTGGGTATGCTTTGACCCAATCCCAATCTATTTTAAGCAAACAAGTGTTGACATTTTGGCGAACTGGGCTATTTGATGATGGTGGTGCTACTGGTACTCCAGGCATTGTTTTCACATCAGGAGATGTCGAGCATGTGGTTACTCCTGGAGCAGTTCGTAAAGCTCTCCACTAACCTGAAGATTGCACATTCTCAACAGTGGAGGATCCTGTCTTACAACAACTTATGGCCAGTTTGGGCTATGAGAAAAGTTTGGGAAAGCTGGGTCAACTGAAAAGAGCAAATATCAGAAAGGAATGGAGCTTTTTCTTTGATTGTATCACTAAGACATTCGCCAATAAATGCTCCAACTTTGATGCTATTCCCATCATGAGTCAGCAAATCGGGTATGCTCTTATTCATCAAACTCATTTTGATTTTACAAGTGTTGTGCTACATTTCATAGGGAATAGGATGACAGAGGATAGGAATATAGTATACTTTGCTAGATTCTGTCAGCTTATATATACTTTTTGTTGTGCTGATGAACCCCAACCTACCAGCGATTCAATTTCACCCTTTAAGCTTGCAAAAAGGGCTTTTAATGATTTGTTAAATGCTGACATTAAGAAACAAGTGCAGAGACCTTACAGATTCCTCAGTCAGTAAAACAGATCTTGGTAAATGCTGATCCACAAACATATACATCTGTTTACCCTGATGTCCAACCCACCAACTCATCACAATCAACACAACAGCCAGCAGAACATACCACAACTTCACAAACACCTCAAACTTCTCAACCTCAAACAACTCAACCCTCCATCAGGACATATTACAAACCAACACATTCATCTCAACCTCAACCTTCAGCACATCTAGTGAAGCCTTCATTTTCAAGACCCAAGAGGACTAAGATAGTACCTCAGACTCAACAGAAGAGAATGATAATAGTTCTGAGAGATGAGTCAGATATTGAGGAACAGGGAAGCTGAGAAGATCTCTTCTCAGAAAGATACTGAAACTGGGAGTTCTAGGCCCCTTAAAAGGCTTAGAAAGCTAAATTCTGATGATGAAGCTCCTAAAGTCTCTAATTCTGCAAAGAGACTTAAAAAGCAAAGAGCCAGAACCTATAGTCATTGAATTATTTTCCACAGCTGAATCAGACTCTACTCAAGCTCCAAAGTCTCCTATTCAAGAGCAAGAGGATATTTCAGAGCAAGTGTCTACACCTCCCGTGTCTCCAATAATTGATCCAGTACATACTGAAGACCCAGGTACAAGTGGTGAAATTAATATTCATAACTTGATTGTGCCTGAGGTTCTGTACTTGGAAGCTCCACCAACTCAACTCACTCCACCAACAACACCAATTCTAGATACTGATTTCAATAAAGATATTCCAACATCACCAATTCTGAATCTGGATGATGAAAATCAGATTTTATGTGGGCATCAACATTTGGATGTTGATCAGAACTTAGTTGCAGATCAGAATTTAGAGGATGATGTTGAAGCCTCTATAGCCTCACATACTGTAATTTTATCAGAGGATGCTGATACTGCAGGATCTGTAAGTTCTGATGCTGACAATGCTGAATCTACTGGTGAAGCTGTTACTAATCTAGATGCTGATACAGCTGGTCCTTCAGGACATGCACCTCAAAAAACAGTTAACAAAGCTGATTTGATTAAGAAGTTTGTTAGAGAGGATGCACCAGTACCTTGGAGTGAAACTCCAAGAGGAAAGGAGTGGACTAAGGAATGGAACACTGTTAGTTTTGTTCCTACTGAAAAAATTCTTGCTGAGCACCTTGCCAAAGCTGATGAAATGCTGATAAATGATGATTTCAAGGCACAGTTGAGAGTTACTGCAATGAGTACTAGTCACCTTCAAGGTCAACACTCAATAACTCATGACAAGGTGAATAAAATTCAAGAATCTCTGATCCAGCAAGATATGAATATAAAATTGGAAAAGAACAGATTTTTCAAGCCAGCCTTGGACCGAATTGGGTATATTGAAAAGACTCAGAAGAAGCAACAAGATCAAATTTCTGAAATTCTAAAGAATCAAGCTTCTCAGCAAACTCAACTCAATGAGATCCAATCCTCAGTGGAATTGCTTGTCTCTCTTCTTTTACCTGCTGATGCCAAAAAGGGAGAGAAAGTGATTAAGTCCAAATGCAAATCTACTCAACCACTGAAGGGTAAGGATGATGGAAATGATGACCAGGGAAACTCTGGAAAGGGTAGAGGTCATGGTCAAGGTAAAGGTTCTTCATCAAAGACAACTGAAATTTCTACATAAAGAACAAGTTCTAATACTGGGAGAAGAATAAGTTCTGATACTGGTAAAAGGATAAGTTCTATTAGACATCTGGAGCTTGATGAAGAAATCTCAAAGAGATTATTTCTTAAAGAAAATCCAGGAATGGACTTTGAAAGTCTAAAGGAAGAAGAAGCTAGATTTAACGCAGAAAAAGTCAACTCCAAGTCTAAAGCTTCTGTTGTTGAAAAGAAACTTCCAAAACCTAAGGGTATTGTGATTAAGGAGAGGACAAATTCTGAGGCAACCAAAGCCAAATCACAAGTGGAGGTAGATCCAAGATCCAAGGGCAAAGAAAAAATTGATGAACCTGTAAAGTTATATGTGTCAATCATGGATGAAGAAATAATTGATGAAGAAGATGTTAGTCTTACTCTAATGAAAAAGAAGATTTCTCAACCAACCTCTGACATGGCTCAAGTTGTTCAGAGTCAAGATGTAGTAAGTTCTGATATGATAGTGAAGCAAGCAACCTCTGACATAGCTCAAGTTGGCTTGATATCAGAAGATAAGGAAAAGGAAACCTCTGACATTGCTCATGTTAAACCTTCAAAGATTCTACTACCAGGATTCACCAAAGCTCAACAGACTCAACCTTTGAAGACTACATCAAGTGGTTTTGAAGCAAGAGTTGTTACAGGAAAGGAAGCAAAAGACAAATCAGGATTGGGTAGTTCTAAAGAGAAAAGAGTACATAACACTACCAATGATCCAACTTCCTTAAGTGAACCAGGTGTAGGAGCAACTCCTAAGAGATTGAATCAATTTGAATCTGTACAAATGGTTTACCACTCTGTTTTGAAAGAAGATATCATGTTATACTTTATGACAGATGGGAGGGTATTCCATATCAGGGAGAATGCAATTTCATTGAAGTATTTTGAAGAACTGGAACATGTTCTATTTCTGCTTCAACTGAAAAACAGATCGACAGATGGGGCTGCAGGGTGTTTAAAATCAAATATTCAAAGGCAGAAGAAGCTTTACTATGTAAAGTCTGACAGCCCATACTGTCATAAGTACAGATCTCACATTGGAGAAATTGTTGAAATGAAGCCTAATACTGCTAAAATCATCACTACATTTTCTGGTATTAAGGGACTTGAATTCAATCTAGAGTCTAACAAAGCCTATATCATCAGACTAGATCAGGATATAAGGAAAGCTAAAATAAATGATCTCTGGGCTGCTATCTTTCAAACTGGTGAAGATATAGTTGAATTGAAAAATGCTAAAATGAGGATGGTCAATGAACTTGAATATGCTGAGAGATGTCTGTTGAAGAACGATCTCAGTACAACTCCTGATATCAAAGAGATCATAAATTGAAGCCAAGTCAAAGATCTACAATTTTTTAAATTCTGAAGGATATACAGAATGAAGCTGTTATCAGACCTTGAGGATGGTAAAGCTATAAGGACTGTAAGTTGTAGTTATCTAGTCAAATTCTCATGCATTTGTACTTAATGTTTTTGACATCATCAAATATCTATTGAACTTGTATATTATGCTAATTTACAAGTTGGGGGAGATTGTTAGATATATTTGTGATGTCATGTCTAATATGATTTGTGTTTAGTTTTCAGATCTTACTTAACAGGACAAATCAGGACTTAACTGGAAATCAGTACTTATATTGAAGTCAGGACTTAAGATATCAGAACTTAAGTTGTCAGAACTTAAGTTATCAGGAGATAATATCAGGACTTAAGGAGACGTTCAGATAAGAAAGGCGGCTGATTGAAAGAAAAGAAGATCGAGACTGAAACACAAGAAGAGATATGCATGAAGAAGAATTCTATAAGGAATAGAATACTTGGAAGAAAAGATAACTAGTTGATATATATATTAGGAAGCAGAATTATGTTCAATATCAATTAGAAGATTATCTTATAACTGTGTAGTATATAAACACAGACATAGGGTTTACACTATATGTGTTATCTTAATCGAGTTTATTATTCATTGTAACCCTAGCAGCTCTCGTGATAATTTGTTCATCACTGAGAGAGAACGATTCTTTGTAACAGAGTTTATTGTGTTAAATAAAATCTTTATTTTGTTACCTGAGTTCTTATATTCGATTTGATTGTAGTAAACACTGTATTCAACCCCCTTCTACAGTGTGTGACCTAACATACCCAGTTTGCCCTTTTGGACTAATTTGTTCTAATTTATATTGAAAAATATAATATAAAATTAAAATGGATTTTATATCAAAATTATATTACTGAAATAATATATTGAATTAAATTATTCTAGTTCTGAGTTATCGAGAAGTCTAAGATTGACGTGTAGAGAATTTCATATCGACAAGTATATTGAGATCTCTACATAGCTTATCGAGATGTCATGAAAAAGACCTATCGAGAAGTATGTCGAGAAGTCATTAAAGACTTATCGACAAGTCATTTAGTCTTATCGAGAACTCAGTTTTCTACATACTTTTATTTAATGTGACTCCGTCTTATTATAACGACTGGGAATTTCGCAACGGAATTAAGTGAATAAAGTATAATTCTGTGGTGTAATTATAAATTATGTGTTTAAATAAAGGGTTAAATGATTTTTGTTGGTTAATTATCTTTATTGTATATTAGTAACTGGGAACGTAAAATGGCACGTTCCAGTTTGATGAGTCAGCTTAGGGGATAAGCTGTGTTGTCAGGCCGTCAGGTAGAACGGAACCCGTCTTAAAAGAGATTAAGGTATTGAAATATGAACTATGTGTTATTGTGTGAAATAGAAATGTTTAATTGAGTATTATATTCCAGTGATGTGTCAGTTGAGATAAAAAGAATGATTGAGAAGCGTAATTGAAAATGCTCAGCGTCGGGCCGACAAACAGAACGCGACCCGTTATGCGAAAAGTGAATATGGATAAAAAAAAGGGAAAGTTTTTTTTTATGATAGAATGTGTTTCGATATTAGTCGTGATATGTGAATACGTGCTATTGCTTAAGAATATGATTGATTATGTGCTTTGTTTTTTTAAATAATTTTAAGGGATTTATTTGATTTAAAATAAGGTTTATTGAATCTTTAAATATTTTTATAAAATTATCTGAGTACGTTCAAGGCGTAAAATTTATTTTGTTATCTTTAGAATAATCCTAGAGACTTTAAAAAAATGATAGATGGATTTATTTCATGATCGGTGTATTTTAAAATGATTTTATGGAGTTATAATGCTATTTTCAGCATAATCTTGTAAAATCCGTATTAAATTAACCGTTCGCTCAAAAATTATTTTAAAAATATGGATGAAAAGCTAATTTCGAGATCTACGTTCTAAAATTATTATTATTTGCATTCCCATCTTTTTTGAGAGGATTATTCATCATTCAAATTCGTTTTTAGATTATGAATAAAAGAGAAAAGATAATGGAAGAAACGAAACCTTGGTAATTACTAAAATACCCCTGCCCTTTTATTATAAAAACCCACTCTCCTACTTTATTTTTCTTTCTTCACCCGACTCTCTTCTCTCTCTTTTATTTTCTCTCATCTCTCTTCTCTCACTCACTCTCGAAGTCTCTCTCTCTTTTCCTCTCGATACAACCCTCTTCCTCCATTGATCTCTATGAATTCCTCCATAAAAATTCATTCTTAATCCATATATGGGCTTTAAATCTTGTGCACGTGTGTAGGTGTTTGCATGCGAGTGTGTGTGTATATTTGTGTGTGATATTGAGCTGAGAACCTTGGTTCGAAGTCTTATTACAAGTTTCGATTTTGATCTTCTTGATTTGTGATGAACGGTTGATGCATTTGATACTTGTTGTTGTTTGAAAGTAAAATCGGAGGTTCAATGTTGGAAACCCCCGAATGAGGGCACCACCATGAAGCCACCGCCACCAGTGTTGAATTCCGGTGAACCAGTGGTGAGTGATGATGTTGAAACTGAGCTCTAGCATCCTTAAACTAAATTTTTGGTGTTTGCATGTGATGATTTCTTTAAACCCGAATGGGTTCTTGATTTTTGAGAGAATCAAATTGATTTTTATTGATGAAAATGACTTGTTGATGTTTATTCTTAGAAATTATTGGATAATTAGATTGATTGGTAGTTCAAATACTTAAATTGGTGCATGCATTTAATGATTCTTAAAAATTGTGAATGTACTTGATTGTTCTTAAGGAATTAAGTTGAATTATGTGTTTAAATGGATTGTAGAGATGATTTTGATTTGGTTTTGGATGAAATGGTAAATGCATGTCAAGTTATAGATTTGCATGTAACTATGTAGGTTAAAGATGATTTAAAAGAATGAGTGTTGGCTTGATCTCAAGTTTATATGCGATTTTGGTGCTTGCATATCATTGTTTGATTCTTGGATTGTGTTTTGTGTTATAGCCGAATGGTTTATAGGTGTAAAAGTGGATGACTTCATCCTAGGATTTCACTAAGTGAATGTATGTGAGATTTCTAATAATTATTTGGTTTATCTGTTGGTTTTGGTTCGAAATATGTTAAAAGAATGGAAGGATTGAATCATTTTGATATAGGATTGTACAATTGTTATTATAACTCAAGTATAGAGTTTGGGTATAAGTATTGTATGCTATGGGTTATAATATCTGGGATATTCCGTGTAATTATTTTGCTAATAAATAATTTTTATGTATGTTTAGTATTTATTCTGTGAATTATTTGTTAAGTGTTAAATGTGTTTGGATGTTTAAAAATAATTTTAATTGAGTATTTTAATTTTTATATGTCCAAAATAAAATATAAATAATTTTCATATCTTCCTATTTATTTTTATGTTGATTTATGATTTTATAGGAAATATATGGATTTTATAAAATCTTTTTTCCGAGTATTTAAAAACTATTTTATACAATCGGGAACCAACCGACGTTATCCGTTTTTACATTTTTATAACCTGAAACTCTTCCGAGAACTCCTTCCTAACCTAATTGCAATATTCCGAGCATTTTCCATGTTTCGACTTTTTCGATCCGGAGTACGGTTTATCCCGTGCGGGTCCCGGTGCAACATTTTCGATACATTATTCATTTCGGTAAATCAATAAAACTCGTATTTTTGATAAACGGGATCTTTTTATTAAACTATCACAATTATCACCTCGTAATACGTGTAACCAGGCGCTGAGACCAAGACCGCAGTACAAATTGTACTGATTTGGATAATTATCCCGAAAACCGGTACCGTTTGGATCAGTTTTTATAAATAAACGTACCATTTTATATCCAGAATGATCCAACGAGATACTAATTTTCCGTAATTATAAATAGCCTTTACCAAATATCATTTCGTACCGAAAATCATTTGCAAACAGTAATTATATAGTTTTTACAGAGAAAATTCATATATTCATAAACCTTTCTGAAAATCAAACCAACAAATCGAGGTGTTAGTGATCTCTGTTTTGAAAGCTCGAGTAACCAAATCGAAGGTCTTGAGGAGTACTTTCAGAATCTGTGATCCATATACCTGTAGAAATCAAGGTTATTTTTCTATAATTTTTATTATTTTCGAATTATTTTAATTAAAAATATGATTTTTTTGTTCGGATGGTTGTTTGAATGATTTGATGATTGCATGTTGTAGAGCTTGTTTTCCTGATGATTTTGATATATTATATGACTGATTTGGAGTTCAATAACATGTTCAAAATTGAGTTTGATTTTCGAATTTTGAAATTAGGGTTTATAACCCGTATGAATGTTCTTAATTGAAATTTAGGGCTTTTTGATCTAGGGGTTATTAGCTGTTGATATATAGTGGGTTGTGTTCCTTATGAAATTTGCAATCGATTGGTATATAGCTCGTTTAAGAGGATTCGTGAATCGAAGGGAGTTGTGATTTTAAGTTCACGTCGAGTTCTCCAGAAACCGGCGAACTTCTCGGCCAAATTTCGGCCAACTCAAGGATGGGTTGTGTGATTTGATGGCATGGTCAGATTCCTGGTGTGGTGTAGATCATATCTGGAGGTGGTGGTGGCCTGAGCATCCCTGAATCGTCTTCTCCGACGAGACAGGGCATTTTCCGGCGACCCCCCCTGTAAAATTACAGTTTGATACCTAAACTTTTGGGGACGATGCAGTTTGGTCCCTGAAGTTTCCAGAGTTTGCAAAAATAGGATTCCTGTTTTAAAAATGTTTAAAAATTATATTTTCTATTTATTTTAATTATAAAAATTCATTTTTAATTTCTGAAAATTCCAAAAATTATTATTTTAATTCCAAAATTTATTTTTAATTCAAAAATAAATCTTAATTAATTAATTAATTAATTTTAGTTAATAATTAATTGATTAATTGGTCAAATAATTCAAAAATTAATTGATTAATTGATTTAATTAATTATTAATTGGTTTTAATTAATTATTTAATTAGATTTAAATATTTAAAAATGATTTAAAATTCCGAAAAATAGTTTTGAGCTTTAAAATATTATTTTAAATTGTTTTCAAGGCTCGATAATTATTATAAAATTGTTTTGGAGCCAGATTTGGCCATCCGAACCCTGTTTATTACTTTAAAATTTATCCAACGACCCGTTTTAATTCCGAAAAATATTTTAAAAATCATTTTATATACCCGAAAGCCTGTTTACAACCCGAGACTCCTTTATAAATAATACATCATTGATTGTTTGACGTGTTACGTGTTATATGTGACTTGTTGATTGATTATCGGTCTAAATGTTCGGTGTTTACTTGTTTATTGTGTACCTTTCAATCCATTAATCGGATTTGGGTAAAAGGAAGGGTAGATAGAAGTGTGTATTGAATATAATCGTATGAGTTGAATATTGATAGATGCTTATGATATGTGAGCAGAAGAGGCAAGGCGTAGGAAAGGGAAACAGATAGTCGAGGAATAGACGGTTGTAATTGGAAGTTAGTGCAGTATATCAAGCTAGTACCATGCAAGTGTTCTGAAGTTTCTCAAAATATATTGTAGTTGCTTGATAGTCATGTTTTATATTGCAAGTGCTTTGAAGCACTGATCCCTAAACCCTGATTCCAGTTATTGATCTTGATCCGTAAACCTTATTCTTTCTAAACCATTGATTGTTGTATACCCAAATATGAACCATAAATATACGATACTACTCCACAAATACATACAAACTAAATACCAAACACTGAACCAGATTACTTACATATTCAAACCATTGTACCTTATGCTTTGAGAGACCAAATCCTTGAAACCTTGAAACGTTGATTCCTTTGTTATCCAATTCTTTCGTTACTTAACAGCCAAACTTTGAAATTGCCATATTGATCATTTGTGAAGATTGAAACCATTTTATTATCAAACATCCATTGCTATTTATGATTCTGTTTATTGCTTTACATTGTTTATTCTGTTATCATGTTAGAATTGGATTGTTTTTATAAAATTGTGGACCAGATTCGTGGTCAGATCATATTAATGGTCAAGTTAGGCCAATGTGTACTTGGATCCAGTAGTTAGAGCAGTGTTGTGTGCTTTGCTCGGGGTTAGTGTGTGACTGATCAGCAGCCTAACCTTGTTTTTTTTTAAATAAAAATATAATATCCAATTCTAAATCATAATTCATTGTTCACTTGATATCATAACCCTTTCCACTTGATGATCATTATTCTCAGTCTTGTCATTGAGACTTGCTGAGCTAATTAGCTCATTTGTGCGATGTTATTTATGTTCTTTTCCAGTTAAGAAGGAACCAGTTGATAGCGAGGATCCCCAAACCAATGCGAGAGCTAGGGGTCCAGGTTGATCGAGTTAAGCTAGCAGGCATCTTTTGGGATAATTTAAGTTTGTAATAATATTTAATACTCAGTTCTGAGTTTGAATAGTTGGGATTTGGACGTTGTAATAGAAAGTATGTGTGTGGCTTGTGTACATACTTTAACCTGTTGCGGTCTATGGTAGTTGGTAAGTAGGGTCACTGCATATTATTATTATCTTTATTATTGTTATAAGCAGGTTATAAATAAGGTGTGTGTGTGGACCCCAAACTTCTGACCCGGGTTTGGAGGGCGCCACATGTGTTATAGTTGCGTCGCAATTTGTGATTCGATGACTATTTGATTTGAAGTATACGAGTATATTGTATAAGCGTACTATGTGAATATGATTGAGTATATATACTCTTAGGGTATTGTGATAAGGGGTAATTATTAAACGTTCCGGGAATGTCGAGTGGAAATCTAATTAGGGTTTTAATTTTGGATTGTAGATTCGGAGCGTGAAGGCCAAGAAACTAACTTAATTCTCCCATCATGCTCATTTTATATTCACTTTACATGAGTTCTGAGAATCTTTGATACAGTTTCTCATTAGATAACCAAAAATGATATCATCCACATAAAGTTGAACTACGATGATGTCATCACCATGTTACTTGTAGAATAGAGTTTTGTTAATTGTGCCTCTAGTAAATCCATTCTTGATTAAAAAATTCTGATAAGGTATCATACCATGCTCTTGATGCTTGCTTCAAATCATAGAGAGCCTTTAATAATTTATAAATAAAATCTGGAAATTCTGGATCTTCAAAGCCAGGAGGAGGCTGTTGCACATAAACTTCTTCCTCTACCTCACCATTGAGGAATGCAATTTTCATATCCATTTGATACACTTTGAAATTTGAGTGTGCACCAAATGCAAGGAAAATTATTATTGCTTCAAGTCTTGCAGCTGGAGCAAAAGTTTCATCATAGTCAATTCCTTATTCTTGTTGAGTAGCCTTTGGCAACCAATCTTGCTTTATTTCCAGTAACAATACCATTTTTATCCATTTTGTTCTTGTACACCCACTTTGTTCCAATGATGCTTCTATTTCTTGGTGCATGAACCAATTTCCAAACTTTGTTTCTTTCAAATTGATTTAGCTCTTCTTGCATAACAATTATCCAGTGAGGATCAAGTAGAGCTTCCTTAGTTTTCTTAGGCTCAATTTGAGACAAAAACATCCATGTAGGCATTCATTTGTAGTGGCACTTCTAGTCTTCACACCAGCATTAGGGTCACCAATAATTATGGTCTTGTGTGACTATGTCCCATTTTCTGGTGTGATGATTTTGATGACTAGAGGTATCCTCATTTTCTTCATTGTTGGCATGACTTGCAAAACCATCATCTCTTTCTCCCCATGAGTTTGTGCTGTTAAATTCAGGTGAGTTTCTGTCTTGAGATGCATTCTCATTTGCAGAATTTACTGGTTCACTAACTTCTTATTCTTCTCTATTGTATGCATTCTTTCATCTTCATTTTCAGGATCACTGTCAAGGTTGAAAATTTCAAATTTCAAAGCTTCAATTTCATTGTCATCAAGGCATTCCAAGCCAGAATACTTGTTATCATAAATGTCACATATGTGCTCTCCATTATCTTCTTTTTATCTAGCACATAGAATCTGTAAGAAGTCCTTTATAATAAATAGCCAATAAAGATAGCTTTAAATACTTTGGATTCAAATTTTCCAACATATTCAGAGTTGTCTTTTAACATAAAGCACTTGCTTTCAAATACATGAAGATGCTTAACTATAGGCTTTTTCTTAGATATGATTGAGTAGGGTGACTTGCCAATGCTTTTGTACACCAGGCATCTATTTTGAGTATAATATGTTGTGTTAACAGCTTCTTCCCAAAAATTGGTTGGCAACTTGACATCCTGTAACACTGTCCTTGCAGCTTCAACTAGAGTTATGTTCCTTCTTTCAACCACACCATTTTGTTCAGGTGTTCTTGGAGTACTGAAATCTTGAGTGATGCCTTTGTCTTTATGAAATTCATTTAATATAGAATTTATGAATTCAGTACAATTGTCACTCCTCGGTCTTTTCACAAAATTTTGATCTTCAGCCTGTTTCTCAATCTTCTTTATGTGTTCAATGATAATATGTGGAGTTTCATCTTTTGAATGCATAAATTCCACCCAAGTGTATCTTGAGTAGTCATCCATCATTATCAGTGCATATCTCTTTTTAGAAATGGACATGACATTTATAGGACCAAACAAATTCATATGGATAAGTTGTAGTGGATCATTTGATAAAATTCCAAGCTTTGATTTTGTGACTTGATCTCTTCATTTTATCTTTCTGACAAGTTTCACAAACTTCATTATGAACAAACTTCGAGGCTGGAATGTCTCTCATAAATTCTATTTTCACAAGAGTGTTGATTACTCTGTAGTTTAAGTGAGAGAGTTTCTTGTTCCAGAGTCTGCTTTGTTCGCTTGATTCCTTAGAGTAAAAGCAGCATACTTTGTCCTTGTTTGTTATGTTCATGTCTGCAACAAATATACTTTCTTTTCTTACTCATTTTAGAAAATTTTTACTAGTCTTCTTGCCTGTGATTGAGCAATCTTCTTTGTCAAGAATAACCTTGAAACCCTTGTCTGTAAATTGACTTACACTTAGAAGATTAACTTCAAGACCTCCAACCAGTGCTACATCTTGAATGACAATATTTCAACAAATCAAACTGTCATATCCCATTGTGAACCCTTGTTGTTGTCTCTAAAGATCACCAAAGAGCCAACCATCTCTTCCAATTATGATACCGGGGCTTTATCACCTGTCATGTGCCTGGAGCATCCATTATCAGTGATTCACATGACTTTATTCTTCTTCCCCTACACACAACGAGGTTTAAGTATTTTTAGCTACCAGAGCAGTTTTGGGCACGTTCTTCTTCTTGGCAGAGTTAACAAAAGTAGAACTTGAACAATCAAAAGAGACAACTTTCTTAGTTTGATTAACATTCTCATTTTTTTTATCACAGATCTAAAATTAACTTCTTTTAGATCTTTTCTCAGCTCATGACAGCTAGTCATAACTTTCACATTGCAGGAATGCAATCAAAGTTGTCACGCAAAAAAATCAAACTTGATTTTTTCATTAAAAAATCTGTAAATTATCATTTCCATATTTTATTTATAAAAATAAAATTTTATGTATAAAGTCAAAGAATTTTAAAATATGTATATAAGTCAAACCATCATTCAAAATTAAATATATTTATTTTTAATTTTATATAATGTGTTAAAATTATTGTATAGAAATTTCCATGTAAAAATTGTTTTAGCTTATAAATTATAATTTATTAAACACTTCTCCAAGTTACACGTAAAATCATTTAAACACCTAAATAAAATGACAAATAATAATTTACTTATCTTTATTTGACTCTAACCTCATTTAAGTTATAAGTTACTAAGTTACTTATTTTTAGATAAGCTAAACTGGACGTAGATTTTCTTATCTTTAGTTTTGCAACACTTTTACTTTTAAATATTATTTATTAAATTATACTATAATAATATTTACCTAATTGATCAAGTAAAATGAATGCTTAATGATACTTTACAAAGCTTATATCTTTTAAAATTTATTATTTTACCGACTTGCGCTTTTTAGCGTAATTTAAATATTTGTGTGTATCTTTAACTTATTTTAAATAAAATAAATAAAATTATTTATAAAATAATAATATGATTTTTTTGGATCTCTTACTTCATCCTGATTATTCTAAAATCTTAAATAAATATAAAATTATAAATAACTCTCCTCTCATTAAATATATGTACTCTTGTTAAATACAATAGTGTGTATTTTTTAAATTCTAGATACAATAAGTTAAATTTGATACAACTTACTTTCAAAAGAAAAATATTGTTTTTATAACTGCTTGGTTACTATGGTTAAACTTTAAGCTCGCATAAATTACAAGCTTATTATATAACAACCAAGCCCACAACCGAATGCGTACCGAGACCCAACAATCCACCACATGTCAGTCCGAAAAAGCTAGCGATTTGGTACACATTAGTTGTTGACTTGTATCTATAAAGGTCCCAAATACTCTTATTCTTATCGATGTGGGATATTGCATCTTATGTAATTATACATCATCCAACATTTTATCAATTACTCACTCCATCCCACAATACAAGTATTTTTGAAAAAATTATTATATATTAAGGAAATATTAATTAGATGATGACTTTACACTTATACCCCTTATAAATGAATGAATGTAGACTTTAACTCAATCCTAATTTATTGTTATACAACTTTCAAAAAGGGTAGTTTTGGAATTATATTAACATATTTGCATTGAAAATTAAAAGTAGACATTTATTACGGGTAAAAAATCTCTCACAAGAGACTAAAACTGTGGGACAGAGGGAGTACATGATAAAAGAAACTATCTTTCTTCCATTATCGTTATTGATGCATTATCTTGATCTTCCACATATCATTGAGAAATTAGCTATTATACAAATCATCTCTCTTGATGAAATAAAAAGATTTAAAAGGTAACAATGAAAATGAAACTTTTTTTACACTAGAGTTGTAGCAGTAGATAATATAGAATATAACATATATGGAATGCCAAAAGTATGTTGCAAGACAAGTAGGATGGACCAATGTTGACGAGGGAACACCTGACAATGTTTGTAATTAGTTTTAATAAATTAGTGATAAATTATCATTATATGTTAAAATAATGAAATGCATATATAAATGATAGGTATAATCGACAAGTTTGGTATATTTAATAAAAATTAGATAAAAAAATTTAGTTAGTCATCGAGACATAGCTTTATAGTTTGGAAACATAATCTTTATTGTTCATTGTAATGTACATCATTCCATAAAAAACAATCAGAATTTTTTTAATATGTTATATAATTTTTGTAATGAAATTTTATATGAATAAAGGTGTAACCCCTTATCATTATATGATATATGCTTTTTGGTAAAACATTCATCTCAAATCTGGTTGATATATTTGTTTCAAAGTCGACCTATAAATTAGTTAACCATGTTTGTTGATTATAGTCGATCCATATATTCAAATAGCTATATAGTTAGATTGAATCATGGAATTGATACTCAAAAAATGAAACTTAATACAATCAAACCTAATAAATTCGCACACACGTTATATATGATCATGTTTTAGATCGAGTTTAGGTTTTAGTTTAGTTTACATATCAAATAAAATGAATATAATTATAATCGATCTAAATATTAATACAAAGCGCTATAAATTTATTTATACCAAATCATGGGTCAATTTTCAGATATTCTATACTCTTATATTTTCTATCAATTTTATATAATGTACATTATCCGCTATTTGTCTTGCTCTTTGTCCAATTAACGTACAAAATTGTTAACAAATTATACGCTCCTTAATTTGTATGTGAAGTATATTTATCAACAAGTTCATAAGCTGATTGAACACATATTATGTTCTTATGTTTTCAATCAATTTTATGTAATTTCTAACTCTTTGATTTTGTATGTGAAGTAAATTTTGATTATTGACTAAGTATGTTTTCTATCATATGCTCTTACACTCTTACAAAAATTAAAATAAGCTAAATTAATACGTGTATACATTAAGAATTAAAATATATTTCATATCCAAAATCGAGTTTTATCATATTTTGTATAATTAAATTTGAGTTGATTTTAAACGTACTAAATATTAAGCAGGTTATGAATAACTCGAATTCAAATATAAATTCAAGTTAAATATTCTTGAAATCGAAGTAGAATCGAATAGTAGAATATTCTACTACACCGGATTATTCATATTTACTAATAAGGAGAAGTTTCTACCCCCATTCATATGTATACAAATGTTAGGTTAGTAAAGGACATAGAAGAATGAATAATAAAAAAACAAGCATGCAATGTATAGAAGAGGGGGATAATATATTGATTGAAGTTTCATCAGGATAAAATAGAAAACATATTGTACCCTTGGCGAATGAGAAGGCAATATCCACAAATAGAAATTGCAGGTGCATATATATATGGTGTTAATGGGATAGGGATTTGTTCCATCAAAGAAATCTACTATACATTGTAATATTCTTTCCATTTTGCTTTCTCTCTTGGATTGGAAAAGAAATAGAATATTTTAATTTCTGCTTCACCCTACCCATACGGCTTCTTTTTTATCCTCTTTATATATTCAAACAATAGAGAGATGAGTGAGAGTAATTATTGCATATAAAAACATTAGAAATTAGGTGTGGTTAATTAGCCAAAATAAAGATTAGTAAGGCTAAGATGATGGGTTTAATAGAAAATAAGATTAGAAAGTGGTGAATATATTTAAACTAGAGTTTCCTGAAGGCATGTTGTACTTTTAGTTCTATGTTTCACCAAATAGATTAAAATTGTTGCTTTACTAAAATTACTGAAATTCGGATAGGAATAAAATAATGGTCTTTTCGCACCAGGCATTTTTGTTGCAAAAATACATTTTCTTTTAGTCATTTTTGAAAAAAAAACTTTTTTTAGAGTAGCATAAAATCATGTACATTGCGATACAATGTCTTGCAAATATCATTTTTTGGGTGTACTGAATTTTTATCATATATCAAAGAAAAGTAATTTTTTATTTATCTCTTTCTATGAAACTTCTAACTAGAAGTAAGATGCGGAATATAAAGTACTTTACCAGAATATTAGTCCGTTGACATTTGTAAAAGCTATATCTTTTCAACTGAAAAAGAATAACAAAATCATAACTTTATTGAGATTTATGAGTATTGGATTTTAAAGATTAATACTATTAACATAAAATTTACTAAAATAAAATGTTCATTTGGATGATGATTATTACATACTAATTTGTCATTTACGACTTGACTAGTTAGATCATGCAGACGGGTCAGAAATAAGACCATTTTCTACAAAAATTGATCATAAACGATCGATTTTGTCGGTCGGAAGTGAATGTTTTTCTTATAGTGAGAACGCATATACAATGATTTATTTTGTAATGAATATTTAGCTTCTCTAATAATTTTAGACCGACAGTCATCTATATTAAATCTGGTTAAAAATTTGAGGTTACTGTGTTTCTCATGCGCATCACTTGATTAGATGCATAAAAGATGTTACTGTTGGGTATAATTCTAACTACACAGCAACAATGGGCTGTTATATATATAATAACAAGAATATGGCAAATAACCCAACTAACGGAACAAAACACGAAGGCAATAACAAACTATAAAGACTGTAATTGACAAAGAAAGTAAAGAAAACTTATCTCTTATCGCTTTCCAAATTCTGATAAGAAGAAGAACACAACAGCTGAGTCGCCAAACCCTTCAAGAGGACTTGACTGTTCTTGAAGAGATTATTGCCCCCCACTTAAACTGTGATGGAATGCAGCAATATCGCTTCCAGGATAAAACAGCAACAGATCAATCTTGCCACAGAACCAACAATGATCAACGGCGACTCGCACCTCAGTTTGCCCAAAAAACCTATGCAACTCATATATGTTTGCGAGGTAGGCACCGAGACTTGTGTCATTTTTATCTCAAGTGTACCTTTCAATATATAGGCATCTCAAGTTACTCTTCTTCTATTTTACTCGATGTGGTACACCAAGTAACAAAATAGAAAAAGTAAACAAAATGGGTTTTCCTTATTATTTATATTATATCCAGATTACTTAATATTAATATTATAAAATATATTCAGAGTATGATTAAAATAATCCTTACTCAATATATTTTATATTAATAATTAAATAATCAATATAAATAATTAAACTTGTAATAGAAAAGAAAAATATAAAAGTTCCCACTAGCACTAGGCTACACAAGCATTCCACTTATGCTAGTAGTTGTAAACAACACTAACACAAGATGCTATATAAACTCAATATCTTTCTTTTACAATATCAATGTGGGACAAAATCCCCATAACCCATTTCAAACAAGCAACTTTGTCTCAATATATTCATGGATTCCACTAAGAAAATATCTTAGATCCAAATATGAAAGTTTAAGTCCTCATATCAAGGAACAACCTCCAAGTGTTAGTTTCCGGAAATCATATCAAGAACATATATAAAATATGCCTTAAACTTTCCATTTTCTAACAATCCCCCACAAATCCATAATTAAATTGCATACCAGATTTTATCATGACTTGCTTTTCAGAGTCGGTACCCTCCCGGGTTTGAACCTTCCTAAGTCCTCTACTTCGATGGCTTCCGGATACAGATGGAATGTTTCACCTTGAATCTTTATCCGTTGGGTGTAACCACACTCCATAGACGACGACAAGTAAAAGGCTATGGTGCCAATCTACGGCTTTGAGACGTTAATGGTCATGTCTCGATCCTGTTCGTCGAATGTTTCGAGGAATAACCCTTTCCTCTGATTGCGACCACACAATTACATTCGCTTAGCTGGGCATCTCCAGAGATGTACTGCTATCATCTCGTCAAACGACTTGACCCCATTCAGAGTTCAAATAACTCTTGCTAACTAGCAGTTCAAGTACCTCTTAAGGTTTATAGGGAATAGACTCAAATACATAAGTATCTAAATGTATATGGTAGAGGTACTACCAATTCATCCTTACAACTTGTTATTACCATATTGAATACACTTCGATGGATCTCCTCTCAGGTGTATTGGGTTCCCGCTGTTGATGAATTATGATGGGTTACCAGTCTCATCCCCAACCTCAACTTAAGGACTATAGCATGCTCAATCCCTTTAGTTAGCGGATCAGCTATATTATCTTGAGTTCCTATGAACTCTATAACAATAATCCTATCAGACACAAGACCCCTTATAGACTTTAGTCTAACTTGGATGTGTCTCTTTGTTTTAGCATTATACTTTACACTTCTGACTTTGTCGATAGTTGTACGGCTATCACAATGAACAGAAATGGTAGGAAGCGACTTGCTTACTACAGGTAACATACTCATGAGTCCATGTAACCATTCAGTCTCCGTCCCCGTGGCATCAAGTGCACACAACTCAGCCTCAAAAGTAGACCGAGTAATCAAAGTCTGTCTAGAAGACTTTCAGGACACTGTTCCACCCGTAAGGGTAAACATATATCCAGTCACTCCATTGAAACCAGATTTCTTAGCTATCCAACTTGCATCACTGTACCCCTTGAGTACCCCCGGAAATCTCCGGTAATGCAAGCCAAGGGAAATAGTTCCCTTCAGATATTTAAGAACTCTATCCAGTGCCTCCCAATGAGTCTTGTTTGGACAGCTTGTATATCTAGCCAACTTAGACACAGAATAAGAAATATCTGGCCTAGTCACATTAGCAAGATATTGCAAACTCCCAATAATCTAAGATTACCTTAACTGAGACACAGGAACTCCTGAACTATTTTTGACTAAGGCAACTTTTGAATCATATGGTGTACTAGCGATTCTACAATTTGAATAACCATACTTCTTAAGTATAGATTTCTCTATATAATGAGACTGTGACAAAGTTATTCCATCAGTTGACTGAGTCAACTTGATCCCAAGAATCACACTAGCTTCACCCATATCCTTCATCTCAAAGTGCATCTTCAAGAAACTCTTTGTCTCGTTAATAATCTCAATATTGGTTCCAAACAACAAGATATCATCTACATACAAGCACACGATCACACAATCATTACCTCTAACCTTATAGTAGACACACTTGTCACTTTCATTAACTAAAAAATTTGAAGTCTAAAACAGTTTCATCAAACTTTTTATGCCAATCTATAGGTGCTTGTTTAAGGCCATGGATGGACTTGACTAGTCTACATACTTTCCTCTCATTACCAGAAGCAACAAATCCCTCAGGCTGATCCATATAAATCTCTTCTTCAAGGTCACCATGAAGAAAAGCTGTCTTTACATCCATTTGATGGATGATAAGACCATGTACAAAAGCCAATGCAATAAGCATTATGATTGTTGTCATTCGGGCAACTGGAGAATATGTATCAAAATAATCAATGCCTTCCCTTTGCCTAAAGCCCTTAGCAACTAGCCTAGCCTTGTACTTATTTATTGAGCCATCAGGGTTTAGCTTCCTCTTGAAGATCCATTTACATCCAATAGTAGAACACCCTGGAGGGAGATCAACTAACTCCCATGTTCCGTTTGAAATAATTGAGTCAATTTCACTCTTTACAGCGCCTTTCCAATGCCTTGACTCCGAAGAATCTTTGGCTTGACGGAAAGTTAAAGGCTCATCCTCGACATTGTAAGTGATAAAGTCACTTCCAAAGTCCTTGACTACCTTTGCACGCTTACTCCTTCTAGGTTCCTCTACTTTATTAGGAGTAGAGCTACTACCATGATCCACCCCCACATTTGTCATCTTTTCCACATGATCAGGAATAGAACTTGATGTGTGAGTGGGATCATCCTCAGAACTACCCAAAGATATAGCAGTCTTCATTGGGAATACTTCCTCAAAGAAAGTTGCATCACGAAACTCAACTATCGTATTCGCCACAATACCATCTATGTCATACTTTAATACTAAAATCTCATAGCAGTTGTGGTTTCAAGATAGCCCAGAAAGATACAATCAACAGTTTTCGGACCCAGTTTCTTTCTCTTGTGTTCAGGGAAAAGCATATTAGCAAGGCACCCCACACACGAAGATAACTCAAACTTGTCCTACGCTTTCTCCATAATTCATATGGTATCTTGTCCATATGTTTCAGAGGGACTCTATTCAGAATATGGCAAGCCGTATTCAGAGCCTCTCCCCACATGTACTTAGGCAACCCAGAATTAATTAGCATACTGTTAATCATGTCTTTGAAAGTTCTGTTCTTTCGTTCTGCCACCCATTAGACTCAGGTGTGTATGGTGGAGTAACCTCATGAACTATACCATTATTTGCGCAATATTCATTAAACAAGGTACTCGTATACTCACCACCTCTATCAGACCTCAAACATTTAAGTACTTTGCCAATTTGTGTTGCAGCTTCATTTTTATACATAATGAATTTATCTAGTGCTTCATTCTTATGTTTAAGCAAATAAACATAACAATATCTACTATAATCATCTATAAAGGTAATGAAATATCTACAGTGATCCTTGGTCAACACACCACCAAATTCACATATGTCTGAGTGCACTAAATCTAACAAGTCTGAATCCCTAACAATATTATGAAAAGGTTTCCTTGTTTGTTTAGCAGTTACACACACTTGACACTTAGATTTCTTATCAATGGCGTACTTTGGAATCAACTCTAAATTCATCATATTCTTTAGAGCACCAAAATTTAAATGACCAAGTCGTAAGTGCCACAAATCAGATGATTCTACACAATTAACAGAAGGTGCAACACTATCATTAATAAAACCACCCAAAATGGGTTTAACATTTATTAAAACAAACCATTAGACAAGTAACCCTTGCCAAAGAATGTACCAGTATGAGTAATAACTATTTTATTACACTTCAAAGAAAGTTCAAAGCCGTTTTTAACTAAACAACTTCCACTTATAATATTTCTACGAATAGAGGGAACATGATACACTCTAGTGAGAGATAGAATCCGCCCAGAAGCAAACTTCAGGTCCACGTTTCCTATTCCAAGCACTTGTGCAGCACTAGCATTCCCCATCATCACTGTCACTCCATGACTCTGTTGATAAGATACAAACAAGCTAATATCAGCACAAATATGTACATTAGCTCCAGTATCAATCAACCACTCATGTGACAGATAAGTGGAAAGTAGTACAGGGTTGTAAGTAACATCCCGTCATCGGTTCCAGAGGCAACAACCTCACCAATGACCATGTTAGCTATTGGCCCACTCGTGGTTCCAAGTCCAAGCACAGTATTTGCTTGAGCTACCACTCCAGTTTTTTCTTAGCTTTCTTACTTGGACAGTCCTTGCCTTTTCTGTCCTACAGTCACTACATTTACCTTCGAGCTCCCAAGTTCCACAGGCAACACATGTCCCTATTTAGACTTGTGCTGCTCCCTACTGAGATATCCAACATCAAGTTAGTCCATGTGATCTCTCCTTTCTGTCTTTTCAGGGAGAGAGCAAACTCTTCCCAAGACTTAGGGAGCTTTTCAATCACAGACATCACTCGAAACTTCTCAAGCAAGACCATACCGGACTCACCCAAATCATGAACTAACATCTCAAACTCTTGAACCTGTTCAGTCATGGAATTTCCATCCACCAGCTTAAAATCAAGAAACCTAGCCACAGAATACTTCTCAAATCCTTGAGAATCAGTATTATGGGTTTGGTCCAGTTTATCCTATAAGACTTTAGCAGTATAGACATCTGATGAATAAACATCGAACAAGGTGTTCTCCAAGGATGCCAAAATTGGCTGCCCTAGCCACCCCATCCTTCTCAGCCCATAAAGCATAAACCTTAACAGATTCAGCTTTCTCTTGATCCAACCCAGGAGGATCATTCTGTACCACTAACAATAGACCCTTAACCGTTAACTAGAGCTTCGTCTTTTTCTGCCAAAGAGAAAAAGAAGCTCCACCACTAAATTTATTAGGCATACCCGATAAATCAATTGGATGGGGAAAACGATAGGTGGTCCAGTCAATGGTAGTGGTACCACCAGAACCAGAACCAGTCTCAACAATTTTAGGAACATCAGCAGTTTCGTTAACCATCTTGCTAATTAACTATATATAACTATAATCTCTTCAAGATTGTTGGGTATAATTCTAACTACACAGCAACAATGGGCAGTTATATATATAATAACAAGAACATGGCAAATAACCCAACTAACGAAACAAAACACGAAGGCAATAACAAACTATAAAGACTGTAATTGACAAAGAAAGTAAAGAAAACTTATCTCTTATCGCTTTCCAAATTCTGATAAGAAGAAGAACACAACAGCTGAGTCGCCAAACCCTTCAAGAGGACTTGACTGTTCTTGAAGAGATCATTGCCCCCCCACTTAAACTGTGATGGAATGCAGCAATATCGCTTCCAGGATAAAACAGCAACAGATCAATCTTGCCACAGAACCAACAATGATCAACGGCGACTCGCACCTCAGTTTGCCCAAAAAACCTATACAACTCATATATATTTACGAGGTAGGCACCGAGACTTGTGTCATTTTTATCTCAAGTCTACCTTTCAATATATAGGCATCTCAAGTTACTCTTCTTCTATTTTACTCGATGTGGTACACCAAGTAACAAAATAGAAAAAGTAAACAAAATGGGTTTTCCTTATTATTTATATTATATCCAGATTACTTAATATTAATATTATAAAATATATTCAGAGTATGATTAAAATAATCCTTACTCAATATATTTTATATTAATAATTAAATAATCAATATAAATAATTAAACTTGTAATAGAAAAGAAAAATATAAAAGTTCCCACTAGCACTAGGCTACACAAGCATTCCACTTATGCTAGTAGTTGTAAACAACACTAACACAAGATGCTATATAAACTCAATATCTTTCTTTTACAATATCAATGTGGGACAAAATCCCCATAACCCATTTCAAAAAAGCAACTTTGTCTCAATATATTCATGGATTCCACTAAGAAAATATCTTAGATCCATTTATGAAAGTTTAAGTCCTCATATCAAGGAACAACCTCCAAGTGTTAGTTTCCGGAAATCATATCAAGAACATATATAAAATATGCCTCAAACTTTCCATTTTCTAACAGTTACTGTGTGAGGTTGGTTTATCGAGAAGTACATTAATGGATATAAAATCCACAAAATCACAGATGTATTCACACAGTTATATCTGCATGTTTAGATCCATATATAGAATTATATATCATAATACATATATTGTACTATGAAGATTAATTACAAAAATTCTGAAGTAATTAAGCTCTATCCAAACCAAGAAAAACATAAAACCTGACCCTAAAAAATAGTTGGAAAAAAGCTTTTGTAAATCTGAACAATATAAACAGAAAAATACCGGAAAGTGAATTAGAACAAAAACAATGTAGATCAAATATATATATCCAAAATAACAAAAAACAAAGACCGAATGATTTGTCAAAAGGGGTAGAATAAAAAAAAATATCATCAAAAAATATAAAATAAATATAGACACACACAAAAACGCACGTGAAAGTTAAGATTTTGACTCCAAATATGAGTATGTTTTATTAAAAAAATGTGAAGAAAGGATGATGATTAGAGATAATATACATGTAAGTAGGGGGCATGCTTGGCTCCCGGTACGCCACCCGCGAGAGAGAATCTAATATATAGATCAGTCTTTACGTGTGGCATACAGGGAGCCAGGCATGCATTTTCATATTCCTCCTCATTTTATTTTTCTTCTCTTCATCTCATCAACACATTCATCCCTCATATATACATAAATGTATAATACACACACACACACATTAATAAGACTAATGGCTAAGGTGAATAATGAGATATTCAAATCTCAAAGAGCTTTAATTTTTTAAAGAGATAATATTTTATTTTATATAGAGAGCTAGAGGGAGGACAAGAATAAAATGAGATGATTGATAATGTAGGACGAGAGTTCCAATTTATAGAGATTTAACTTAGAGGGACCGGTACTTAATATTCTCCCCATGAATTATTTTTTTATTATTTGCAAACTTTTTAGCACCATACTTTTAAAAATTTAAGTCATCATTAAGTGGCCAACTGTTTCTCACATTTGTTCACTTTTTAATTATTATTTTCGACGGTTTCATCTCTTAACTGTTGTTGATCACATGAAAATTGTGAATGTAATGATAACCAACATAAATAACATTCTTAACTTATAGTAGCCTTTTGTACGATATTTTGAATTTTTCTTCTAATAGCATTAAGAAACACAACTAACAACAAAATTTTGTGTCATGGCCATCATTACTCTATCGTCTTTATCACTCTATGAATGGAAAACTAATATTTCTACCATTCTAAATTTGAAACCAAAAATAATAAATATTAATAAAATAAAAATCACACTCGATCTTTAAAATTAATTAGGAAGATCACAATTCGTTAGTATATGTAGATACTTATTATGTTATTGAGATGTAATAATGTAATCTTAATATATTATATAAGATCTTAACAAATGAGTAAATTATACAAAAATATTCTAATATATATTGTATTGTGTGATATACTTTCTATAAGAATCAAAAAATATTTTTAGGAAAACTCTTATAAAAAAAAGATGTGCATGCATATCTATTTTATAAACAAATTTTTCTTTATAAAATGGATAAAATAGAATGATTCACATTTGATAATTTTGAGTGTTCATCTTATTGATTTGACACGATTCAAATAACAATCGTATTCTTAATTTATACATTTCTTATCATAGCAAATAACTAAATGAAATAAAATTAATTACGGTCATCTCAAGATATAACTTTGAATCAATCTATCTTCTAACAAACTAATAATAATTTACATTTACCTGTATATTCAGAGACCCTTCATTGTCGATTAATCGATTAATGTTACTTATGAAGTATGGTTCCGAGCACTAAGTCGTAATGTTAAGGGAAATATTTTAGCAGGATGATTGGAAAACGTCGAATGAGAAAAAAGTTGGGCAAGTAACGGTGGTCAAACAAGTACATTGAGCACCGAAAATAGGAGGGGAAATGATGAAGCTAAATTAAGGAATTAAGTGGAACTATGTGCAAAATTTATGAGGATTATCGGATAAATATAATTACATAACGGAATCAGCGGAATGAGGATATGATGAATAAGAGTGTAAATGAAGGAGCGTTCGGGAGAGTAATAAATAGTAATAAGAAAATCATGTTCGACACAAAAAGAAGACTTGTGGATCAGAAGGAAAGTTAATCGATATTGGGCCGATTAATATGCAGATATATGGGTCGGAACAGGCTATAAAAAATAGACATGTGTACCAAAACAGACAATCCAAAAAGTTTGAGGATGGCCGGCTCAGGAGTGAGGCCCACCTGACATTATGAGTTGTCTAGCGTGTAACTATTGTGGGCTGGACAACCCAAGAGCACTGAGATTTCTGAAAGAAATTTTCAATCAAATGAGGTCTAACTTAATTTTCTTGTCTGAAACATTATTAAAAAAATAATTACTAATTATGGAAGTTTCGTAGTACATGCGTAACGCCATGACTTTATAGATTGTGAAGTAACATGTGAACAAATTGGAAATGGCAATATTCGGGTTTTCATTATTATCCAAAAAAATTTTGCACCAGAAGTCATGGCCTATGTTACGAGAGTTAGTTGCAAGATCACATTTTGGGCTATTTTAATGACTTGATATTTGCTCATGAGAAGTATAAAGGCAGAACACATCGGAGATCCTTGTTTGAAAGATTATAGAGGTGGTTATTGAGTGTGGGTTTGTTGATTTAGACTTTTCTCATCATGAGTTTACTTGGAAAATATCAAGAGGAAGTAGAACATGGATGCAAGACCAACTAGATCAACATTTAACAAATTAAGAATGGAAGAACCTTTTCCAGTCTGCTGAAATTAAGGTATTATAAGTCTCAACCTCGAATTATTTACCATAATTTATTTAATTAAGTAGATGATGCATGTCCCTAAAGGTAAACAAATTAGATTTGAGAATACGTGGATTTGCATGGCAGATTGTTTCAATTTTATTAGAGACAACTAGAGTGGTGACGAGACAGAGAGCATTGTACATAAAATCCAATTTTGCATTTTAAAATTGGAAGAATGGGGAGGAGGTAAGGTAAAAGTGCTAAACTTAAAGATTAAAAATTGCAGAGTTAATTTGAAAAAATATAGGTCACGACGGGATTATACAAAATTCGCAAGTTTAAAAAAATGAGATGGGAGTTTCTTAAGTTTTTGGATGTTAGATATATTTGAGATGTCATGTCTAATATGAACAAGACATATCAGGACTTACTGAAATCAGGACTTACTGGAAGTCAGAACTTAATATCAGAACTTAAGGTCATATCAGAACTTAAGTGTGGGAAGACTTTCATATAAGGAAGGAAGCTGATTTAGAGTAGAAGATCGAGACTAAGACAAAAGAAGATATGCATGGAAAGAGTTTGAAGACTGGAAGACTTGTAGAAGATATCTGATTGATATATTTTAGGAGACAAAATTGTATTCCATATCAATTAGAAGTTATCTTGTAACTGTGTACTATATAAACACAGACTTAGGGTTTACACTATATGTGTTATCATTATCGAGAAGATTATATATTGTAACCTAGCAGCTCTTAGTGATATTTGTTCATCACTGAGAGAGAACAACAGTTCTTATTGCAACAGAGTTTATTCAATATACTTGATCTTTGTTACATACTTATGTTAAATCGATTTGATTGTATAAACACTGTATTCAACCCCCTTCTACAGTATTGTGTGACCTAACAATTGGTATCAGAGCTTATCTGTTAACACACATACAATAAAGATCCAAACAATCATGTCTGAAGAAGCACAAACTCCAACCAAGCCCACCAAATCTAAAGAAACTCAAAAGACTCAAACCCACAGTCGATATTAGACTATTAGGGTTCCCATACTGAGACCTTCTGAGTATCCCATATGGAAAGTGAAGATGGCTATGTTTCTAGAAGCTACGGATCCAGAATACCTTGACATGATTAATGAAGGATCACATAAGCCTACCAAGCTCTCTATTGTACTTGCTGATCAACCAGCAAAGACCATACCAAAGGAGAAAGGTGAGTACACAGCTGAAGACATCTCATATATTGCCAAGGATGCAAGGATAAGGCATTTGCTGCATAGTGCCATTGATAATGTCATGTGAAACAGGGTAATTA
This sequence comes from Apium graveolens, assembly GCF_009905375.1. NCBI lineage: Eukaryota > Viridiplantae > Streptophyta > Magnoliopsida > Apiales > Apiaceae > Apium > Apium graveolens. The sequence continues at coordinate 25,876,845 of NC_133653.1, forward strand.
ATTACAAAATTGCAAAGGAGATATTGGATGCTGTGGAGACAAGATGCCAGGGAACTGATTCAATCAAGAAGAATAGGAGGACAATACTCACTCAAGAGTATGAGCACTTTGACTCAAAAGCTGATGAGTCATTAACTGACTTATATGACAGGTTTGTCAAATTCTTGAATGATCTGTCACTAGTGGACAAGGAATATGATCTTGAAGATTCAAATCTAAAATTCCTTTTAGCTCTTCCTGAAAATTGGGATTTGAAGTCTACTACCATAAGAGACAACTATGACCTTACTGAAACTACTCTTGATGAAATTTTATGGTATGCTCAAGACTTATGAACTTGAGATGGATCAAATGAGCAAGAGGCATGGAAGGAAGTCAAGGACAGTTGCTCTTAAAGCTGAAGATGAATCTCTTAAAGTTGTTGCCTCAAAGAGGGGCAAAGGAAAGGCTCAGATCATAAAGTCTGATTCAGAGTCATCATATTCTGATGATGATGATTCAGAAACTGAAAGTTTACTTGAAATAGATGCTGATGAAGAGATGATGAAATTATATGCCCTTATGGTAAAGGGTATCTCAAAGAAAGCCTACAGAAAATTCAGAAAAGGCAAGAAGTTTTTCAAGAAAAGTGGAAGTTCTGATAAGAAAGGTTTCAGAAAGTCTGAAGGCAAAGGAGGAAATTCTGACAGAGGAGACAACTCAAATGTCAAATGCTAAAATTGTGGTAAAAGAGGCCACATATCTCCTGACTACAAGAAAGAAAAAAGTGACAAAGGAAAGGCACTTGTCACAAAGAAGAAAAGCTGGACATACACTTCAGATTCTGAACATGAGGTGAACTATGCCTTGATTTACAGTAGAAGATCGAGACTAAGACAAAAGAAGATATGCATGGAAAGAGTTAGAAGACTAGAAGACTTGTAGAAGATATCTGATTGATATATTTTAGGAGACATAATTGTATTCCATATCAATTAGAAGTTATCTTGTAACTGTGTACTATATAAACACAAACTTAGGGTTTACACTATATGTGTTATCATTATCGAGAAGATTATACCTTATAACCTAGCAGCTCTTAGTGATATTTGTTCATCACTGAGAGAGAACAACAGTTCTTATTATAATAGAGTTTATTCAATATACTTGATCTTTGTTACATACTTATATTAAATCGATTTGATTGTATAAACACTGTATTCAACCCCCTTCTACAGTGTTGTGTGACATAACATTGGAACATAAAGAAATTTATTGGAAACAAAGGACTAAACAGTTTTGGTGGAGGGAAGAGGATCATTATTTTCTCATAATTTTGCATCGTGTAAGAAAAAGAATTATCAATTGATTGGGTTTAGGGATAAAAATGGAGAATGAAGGAAATATGTAGCTAATATATAAGAAATTATTTTTAAATACTTCTCGAGCTTATTCATGACATCAATAGTAACATGATGGTTATCAAAATTGGAAATGTGCAACATATTATAGAGAGAAAAAATGCTCAATTAGGTCTACTATATGAAAGAAGTTAAAAATATCGTCCTCTCCATGCATTCAAGAACGTCACTGGGATATGATAGGGTAAATCTTGTTTGTTTCCAAGCATACTGGAGTAATAACTGTTAATAGTTTTTTAGTATAAGGGAACTAATGGAAGGGATCAATTGTACATTGGTGTGTCTTATTCATAAGGTGTAGCACCCGCAACAAATGACAGATCTTCGTCCAATTTCATTATGTAATGTGTTATTTTGGATCATGTCAAAAGTTATAACGAACATATTAATTCCCTGTTTACCAACACTTATTTTGGATAAACAATATATGTTTGTAGAAGGATAATTGTTAATAGACAATGTTTTGATTGTGTGTAATAATAATCATTATATTAAAATATGTACACAAGGTGTAAATGGAGTGTCTGGCTAGAGATGTAGAAAAAATTTGGGCCCGAAAATTTGGGCAAGCCCAGCCTTGTCGGGGCCGCTATTAGAGCCTTGAACGGGTCCTCTCTTTTAAGACAAAGCGTCGTAATGGCCCAGTAAAATCCTGGCTTCGAATCGGTACAGACAATAACATGATTTGAGGCCTCTATTTTTATTATATATTTACATTTATATATGTATATATTTTTATACTTAATACATATAAAAAAATGTGAAACATATATATATACATACATACATAAATATATAAGTTTTGTTTTATGAAGACCACCTATTTTGGAGACCTTGGAAACCACTTATATTTTGCAAGTAAAATGATGCATATAAACATTGTAGAACATATTATTTTGCGAACCATGCTCTATCAAGATCATTATTTTATTCAAAAATTTTATTATCATATATGTACTGCATGTAAAATATTACAAAATATTTTATTTTATGAAACATGTTTAGTTTGTAGAATATTTGTTCAGCTTGAGGAACATACACATTCTACTTATTAAACTTGAACGATCTTCAACAGTTTGTAATGAATTAGTGACATTCGTAGTATATACTTCATAAAATAATATATTTTATAGTATTTTGAATGCAGGACATGGGTGGTCTCCGATGAAATAGCAGTCTCCATAGAACTTTCTTCTATATGTATAGATTTACTAACCCGGTTGGACCAAAATAAATATTTTATATGTGCAAAGGTTTCCTCGGGCCGGACAAAAATAAAGATATCAAGTTTCTCCCAAGACTTCAAATATATGAGTTGTTATGAGTAAAATTAGGCATTATTTTATCGTTTAATATATAAATTTATTTGTTTGAATTTACCCTACCTGAATAAATTGTTTGTGAAGTAGACGAATAGTCGATTAATATATCACTAAATCAATAAATGAACAAACCATTTTCTATATTAAAGTTGGTGGACCATAAATTGTATAATATATATATAATTAATAAAAGAAATATTTATGGAGTCCTTTTTTTTGTGGAGTCCTGGAGTCCACTTACGTTCTGTAATTAAAATATTACATAAAATATGTGGCGCCCTCCAAACCCGGGTCAGAAGTTTGGGGTCCACACACACACACACCTTATTTATAACCTGCTTATAACAATAATAAAGATAATAATAATATGCAGTGACCCTACTTACCAACTACCACAGACCGCAACAGGTTAAAGTATGCACACAAGCCAAACATACACTTATATTATAAACCGTCCAAATCCCAACTATTCAAACTCAGAACTGGGTATTAAGCATTATTACAAACTTTTACAAACTTAAATTATCTCAAAAGATGCCTACTAGCTTAACTCGATCAACCTGAACCCCTATCTCTCGTGCTGGACTGGGGATCCTCGCTACCAACTGGTTCCTTCTTAACTGGAAAAGAACATAAACAACATCGCATAAATGAGCTAACTAGCTCAACAAGTCACAATGACAAAACTGAGAACAATGATCATCAAGTGAAAAAGGTTATGATATCAAGTGAATAATGAATTATGATTTAGAATTGGATATTATATTTTCATTTTAAAAACCAAGGTTAGGCTGCTGATCAGTCATGCACTAACCCCGAGCAAAGCACACAGCACTGCTCTAACTACTGGATCCAAGGCACACATTGGCCTAACTTGACCATTTATATGGTCTGACCACGAATCGGGTCCACAGTTTTATAAAAACAATCCAATTCTAACATAATAACAGAATAAACAATGTAAAGCAATAAACAGAATCATAAGCAACATTGGATATTTGATAAGGAAATGGTTTCAATCTTTACAAGGGATCAGTATGGCAATTTCAAAGCTTGACTGTTAAGTAATGAAAGAATTGGATAACAAAGGAATCAATGTTTCAGGGTTACAAGGATTTGGTATTTTAAAGCATAAGGTACAATGGTTTGAATATGTAAGTAATCCGATTTAGTGCTTGGTATTTAGTTTGTATGTATTTGTGGAGTAGTATTGTATATTTGTGGTTCGTATCTGGGTGTACAACAATCAATGGTTTAGAAAGAATAAGGTTTACGGCTCAAGATCAATAACTGAAATCAGGGTTTAGGGTTCAGTGCTTCAAAGCACTTGTAATATAAAACAGGATTATCAATCAACTATAATATATCTCGAGAAAGTTCAGAACACTTTCCTGGTACCAGCTTGTTATACTGCACTAACTTCCAATTACAACCGTCTACTCCTCGACTATCTATTTCCCTTTCCTATGCCTTGCCTCTTCTGTTCACATATCATAAGCATCTATCAATATTCAACTCATACGATTCTATTCGACATACACTTCTATCTAACCTTCGTTTTACCCAAATCCGATTAACGGATCGAAAGTTATGCTAATAACAAGTAAATATCGAACATATAGACCGACAGTCAACCATCGAGTTACATATAGCACATAATACATCAAACAGTCAATGATATATCATTTATAAAGAAGTCTCGGGTCATAAATAGGCTTTTGGATATTTAAAATGATTTTTAAAATATTTTTCGGAATTAAACGGGTCGTTGGGATCAATTTCAGAGTAATAAACAGGGTTCGGTTGGACAAATCTGGCTTCAAAACAATTTTATAATAATTATCGAGCCTCAAAAACAATTTAAAATAATATTTTAAAGCTCGAAACTATTTTTCAGAATTTTTAAATCATTTTTAAATAATTAAATCTAATTAAATAATTAATTAAAATCAATTAATAATTAATTAAATCAATTAATCAATTAATTTTCGAATTAATTGACCAATTAATCAATTAATTATTAACTAAAATTAATTAACTAATTAATTCAGATTTATTTTTGAATTAAAAATAATTTTTGGAATTAAAATAATAATTTTTGGAATTTTCAGAAATTAAAAATGAATTTTTATAATTAAAATAAATAGGAAGTATGATTTTTAAACATTTTATAAATAGGAATCTTATTTTTAAAATTTCTGGAAACCTCAGGGACCTTACTTCATCTTCTTCAATAATTCAAGGACTAAACTGCAATTTTGCAGTTTAGTCGCCGGAAAATGACGGGCTCGCCGGAGAACTCGTCTCCGGCACCGTCACACCTCCATCTCCTCCAGATATAATCTACACAACATCAGGAACCTATTCAAGCAATTAAATCACATCAATAACCCCTGACTTGGCCGGAAAATGGCCAAGAACTTCACCGGTTTCCGGTGAACTGACGAAAACTTCAAAACACAACTCCCTTCGATTCACTAATCCTCTGTTAACGAGCTATATACCAATCAATTGCAAATTTAATAAGGAACACAACCCACTATAATACAACAGCTAATAACCCCTAGATCAAAAAGCCCTAAATTTCAATTAAGAATATTCATACGGGTTATAAACCCTAATTTCAAAATTCGAAGATTAAACTCAATTTTGAACATGTTATTAAACTCCAAATCAGTCATATAACATTTGAAAATCATCAGGAAAACAAGCTCTACAACATGCAAGCATCAAATCATCCAAACAATCATCCGAACAAAAATTCATATTTTTAATTAAAATAATTCAAAAATAAATAAATTACCAGAAAATAAACCTTTGATTATGCAGTAATATGGAACACAGATTCTGATGGTACACCTAAAGACCTTCGTTTTGAGTACTCGAGCTTTCCAAACGGATTCTGGTAACACCTCCGATTGTGTGTTATCCCGTAAATTTTTAGGATTTAATATTTTTAATACCTGGATTATTTTATATGATTGTTTCAATTGGGAAAGAATAAAATTATGAATATTTTATTCCTCTTTGATGAATTCGTATCTTTAAATAATTTATGTGTTAATTGATAATTGTGGTATCGATCTCTGTCATTGTTGTGAGAGTATTTAATTACTTTTACTGTTCTCAAAAATATATTTAGTTTTATCTAGTTTCTCCCTTGTAGCGGGTGAATTGTGAAAATATTAAAAAAAAGAATTGTATATAAATACTATTTTTTTTATGTGTTAAGTGAATAATATTATATGAGCTATTTGAATTTTATGATATCTATATGAATTAGTGAGTAAATGCTTAAAAATAAATTATTCCAGTTTGGCGAGTTAGTATAAGGTTTAAAGTGTAATCAGTGATTGAACAAAATGAATTATAAATAAAGGTTTGAATAGGAAATTGGTAAGTATGAGATTTTATTAATTGATAGATGTGATTATGTGTTATTTGATTCATATGTGAGTGACATTATGGTCAAAATGTTTTTTTAAAATATTTTCATGATTTATTATGTGAAAAATGGGGTTTAGTGGATTTTTAAATATTTTTAATAAATCATCGGTATATGATTGAATCATGAAACTTATTTTATTACCTCTAAAATACCCTAAGAGACATTTTAAAAATAATAATTGAATTTAGATTGAGATTGGAGTATTTTAAAATAATTTAACGAGTTTTATTTCTATTTTTGAGCATTATTTTGCAAAATTCGTATAAAATAAATCGTTTGCTCAAAAATTATTTTAAAAATAGGGGGACGAAGTTAATTTTGTTCTCTACATTTTAAAAATAATTTTAGTATAATTATCACCCTTTACAATGCAGAGAAATAGTACTCAAATTCGTTTTTATGTATTTTTGTGTAGAGAAAATGGTAAGTAAAAAAAAACTTTAGCAAATTATAGAAATACCCCAGCCTCTTTTCTCTTAAAACCAGCAGGCCCAATTTCTTTTCTCCCCTTTTCGATCTCTCTACTCTCCCTCGACCTCAACCTCCCTCTCTCTGTCTCTCTCTCTCGTTAACCTCGCTTCTAATCTCTCCTGCACTATTCTCCTCTTTCCAAGCGTTACTCACATCTCCTTCTTCGATTCTGTCGCCTAACCACCATCCAACAGCCACCGTTGTCCACTTTTCCAGCAGCCCAGACCTTACCCGTCGTTGTGTGTCTTAATCTCAGTCGGTATAATTCAATTCAAATCCTTATAAATCAGTTGTCTTAAAGATGTGTTGTGATTTTGATATGAGATGTTGTATATATATTATGTATGTATATATATGTTATGTAGTTAGTTGATTAGTTTTAAACTCGCGATATTATCTGGGTGTTAAAGTTTTTGGTTTAAGAGTATGTGTTTATATGCTTGGAATGGTACTTTAAGAATTAATGGATTAAAGTTTTAAAGCTCGAAACTATTTTTCAGAATTTTTAAATCATTTTTAAAAAATGAAATCTAATTAAATAATTAATTAAAATTAATTAATAATTAAATAAATCAATTAATCAATTAATTTTCGAATTAATTGACCAATTAATCAATTAATTATTAACTAAAATTAATTAACTAATTAATTCAGATTTATTTTTGAATTAAAAATAATTTTTGGAATTAAAATAATAATTTTTGGAATTTTCAGAAATTAAAAATGAATTTTTATAATTAAAATAAATAGGAAGTATGATTTTTAAACATTTTATAAACAGGAATCTTATTTTTAAAATTTCTGGAAACCTCAGGGACCTTACTTCATCTTCTTCAATAATTCAAGGACTAAACTGCAATTTTGCAGTTTAGTCGCCGGAAAATGATGGGCTCGCTGGAGAACTCGTCTCCGGCACCGTCACACCTCCATCTCCTCCAGATATAATCTACACAACATCAGGAACCTATTCAAGCAATTAAATCACATCAATAACCCCTGACCTGGCCGGAAAATGACCAAGAACTTCACCGGTTTCCGGTGAACTGACGAAAACTTCAAAACACAACTCCCTTCGATTCACTAATCCTCTGTTAACGAGCTATATACCAATCAATTGCAAATTTAATAAGGAACACAACCCACTATAATACAACAGCTAATAACCCCTAGATCAAAAAGCCCTAAATTTCAATTAAGAATATTCATACGGGTTATAAATCCTAATTTCAAAATTCGAAGATTAAACTCAATTTTGAACATGTTATTAAACTCCAAATCAGTCATATAACATATGAAAATCATCAGGAAAACAAGCTTTACAACATGCAAGCATCAAATCATCCAAACAATCATCCGAACAAAAATTCATATTTTTAATTAAAATAATTCAAAAATAAATAAATTACCAGAAAATAAAACTTTGATTATGCAGTAATATGGAACACAGATTCTGATGGTACACCTAAAGACCTTCGTTTTGAGTACTCGAGCTTTCCAAACTGATTCCGGTAACACCTCCGATTGTGTGTTATCCCGTAAATTTTTAGGATTTAATATTTTTAATACCTGGATTATTTTATATGATTGTTTCAATTGGGAAAGAATAAAATTATGGATATTTTATTCCTCTTTGATGAATTCGTATCTTTAAATAATTTATGTGTTAATTGATAATTGTGGTATCGATCTCTGTCATTGTTGTGAGAGTATTTAATTACTTTTACTGTTTTCAAAAATATATTTAGTTTTATCTAGTTTCTCCCTTGTAGCGGGTGAATTGTGAAAATATTAAAAAAAAGAATTGTATATAAATACTATTTTTTTATGTGTTAAGTGAATAATATTATATGAGTTATTTGAATTTTATGATATCTATATGAATTAGTGAGTAAATGCTTAAAAATAAATTATTCCAGTTTGGCGAGTTAGTATAAGGTTTAAAGTGTAATCAGTGATTGAACAAAATGAATTATAAATAAAGGATTAAATAGGAAATTGGTAAGTATGAGATTTTATTAATTGATAGATGTGATTATGTGTTATTTGATTCATATGTGAGTGAAATTATGGTCAAAATATTTTTTTAAAATATTTTCATGATTTATTATGTGAAAAATGGGGTTTAGTGGATTTTTAAATATTTTTAATAAATCATCGGTATATGATTGAATCATGAAACTTATTTTATTACCTCTAAAATACCCTAAGAGATATTTTAAAAATAATAGTTGAATTTAGATTGAGATTGGAGTATTTTAAAATAATTTAATGAGTTTTATTTCTATTTTTGAGCATTATTTTGCAAAATTCGTATAAAATAGATCGTTTGCTCAAAAATTATTTTAAAAATAGGGGGACGAAGTTAATTTTGTTCTCTACATTTTAAAAATAATTTTAGCATAATTATCACCCTTTACAATGCAGAGAAATAGTACTCAAATTCGTTTTTATGTATTTTTGTGTAGAGAAAATGGTAAGTAAAAAAAAACTTTAGCAAATTATAGAAATACCCCTACCTCTTTTCTCTTAAAACCAGCAGGCCCAATTTCTTTTCTCCCCTTTTCGATCTCTCTACTCTCCCTCGACCTCAATCTCCCTCTCTCTGTCTCTCTCTCTCGTTAACCTCGCTTCTAATCTCTCCTGCACTATTCTCCTCTTTCCAAGCGTTACTCACATCTCCTTCTTCGATTCTGTCGCCTAACCACCATCCAACAGCCACCGTTGTCCACTTTTCCAGCAGCCCAGACCTTACCCGTCGTTGTGTGTCTTAATCTCAGTCGGTATAATTCAATTCAAATCCTTATAAATCAGTTATCTTAAAGATGTGTTGTGATTTTGATATGAGATGTTGTATATATATTATGTATGTATATATATGTTATGTAGTTAGTTGGTTAGTTTTAAACTCGCGATATTATCTGGGTGTTAAAGTTTTTGGTTTAAGAGTATGTGTTTATATGCTTGGAATGGTACTTTAAGAATTAATGGATTAAAGTTTTAAAATTATATGTAATTGAGTTGAATTTCTAGATTGTTGCGGGTCTGTTTTTGCAGTAAAATTATGGGCTCATCGAGTTGAGTTATATGCTTAATCTTTATGTCGTTATATGCTCCGCAAACTCTAATTTCTACTCGTGAAAGAATTAGATTGATTTAATAAACGAGATAAAAGATATGTATGTTTTAGTGCAAGGTGCGCATAATTTCTGGACAGGATCTGTTGGCCATAGTGACAACTATGTTCAGGGGCTCTAAACACCTTGCTTTCATCTGAAATTTTTATGGTAGTTATATATGTGAGTCAGTTAAATCTCCACCAAATTTCACTACAACAGACCTACTTATGAATTTATTAAAAATTCAGAGGCGAACTTAGTTTCTGTAAAATCGAGCAGCCAAGATACTTGTTATGTGTTTTTATATGTTTAATTGTTTACAAAGTTTTTGTTTGCACTTGAAGTTTAATGAGAATATATAGCGATGTGTTTTATGGAAATACATGTTAGTATATGCCTATTTGAGATTGAGTTTCGTTGCTAATTATTAGAGTGTGCAAGGTGATTTATTTAAGTGTTTACTCAAGTTGAATTGGTGATGCTAAATTATATAACTGTAAGTTCAAATATTATAAATTATTAAGTATACTTAATTGTTTAGGTGCCGCAAGTCAAGGCGGATAATTTTCCTTAATTGTTTAGGAACCGCAAGTCTGAGCGGGTACTTTTCTTACTCTTTTACTTTTATGTTGCTGCAAGTTGAGGCAGCTTTATTTTGTTTGGTTATAAGATTAAATTGTGGAATTGAAAAACAGGTGGATAGTCCTAATTACGAATACTTCATGCCAAAATTTTCTAAAATTCCCTTTTATCTAAATCAATTTGACTTATTTGATTTCAATAATTTGAAAGCATGTTATGATTGTTAGTCGTAACATGTATAGGATATGTCCGGGTAAGAACATTGAAATGACTTGTGGGTTGTATTTGTGGTGTGGTTATTCAGGGTATTGTCCATATTACGAATAGGTCATGCCGAATTTTCCGTAGAAATATTATCATAAGTTACGCGTTCTCGTGTTAAATAATATTCCGAGTTGGTAGTAAGTTTTAAACTATAATGTGTGCTACTTGTTATATGCTATATAATGTGCCATACGTATATATATATATATATATATATATATATATATATATATATATATATATATATATATATATATATATATATATATATATATATCGCGAAAGGGTAGAAATAAGATAATCATTTCAGAAGGATACTAAAGTAGTATCTTTTTGCTTATGATAGGATTGGGCATTAAGGGCGTGAGACCAATCAAAAGAAAAGAAAAAGGGAGAGTTGCATAGTGGTTCAATAGTTACGGATGGTTCGAGACGATCAAAACCAGACGTTGGGGATCAAGACTGAAGTTGGATAAGATTTCGTATCAGACCGCAGTAACTGCATTAGCGACATGTCAAAGAATTAAGAATAGGAAATGGTGACGTCTTGAGAAAGCATCATGAGATATTTGTGTTATTGCGAGTGTGTATGATTTTTAAGGACCAAAGGCATGTATCCCTATCATCACTAATCGTTCAAGTGATATTTATTTTAAATCTTCTTATGCAAGTATTTCTTTCCCTATTCTCAGTTCGGAATAAATAAATATTTTACATATCGCGGAATTAAATGATTTTGCTTATGCAAGTATTCTTCTGTTATTCTAAGTTCAGAATAGCTAAGTGATTTTACTCATCAAATTACTAGATTTATAAATGTTTTGGATTTTGAGAAAGATTTTTTGTTGCGAGAATTCTGCCCAAGTGAATGGGGGAATAAAATTATTTAGGATATCGATTAATTCGGCTCCTTTTTCAATAAAAAGGTTTTTAAGATTGGAATGGTTACTGGTTACTGGTTACAGCGTAGGTGATCGAGATATCTGTCCAGCTGTAATATCTTTCAAGGCTAGTTATGCTTTTTTTGGCGCCCTATAGGTACCGTATGTCTTCGGGATACGGGTAGTACCTATACTTATGGTATGGCTGCGGGATACCGGTGTTGTTTCACGACTGATCATCGGGAACAACATGAAATATAATTGGTTCCAATCTAAATTGATATCTAAATTTCTTTATTATTTTGATAATCATAGAATAAATGATTTATCAACTGTTTCTGTTTTGGAATAATGGAAAAATGCAGTTTTGATTCAGATTCTGATTTATGCTAATACTTACGTTGTTGTTATATATCAAAGGTGGTATTGGTATAGATGATTGATGTTGACTTCAGTATGGGATGTTGTGAGCATCAAAGTTCGTATTCATATCTAATTTGATATGACAGCAAAATAAGTATCAATATCAAAAGTTCGGCTTTGAGTAAAATTTACGATTCAGTCTATAATCATTGTCTCATGTTATTGTGGTTTACGATATTTCTGTAACCACTGTTTTACGAGTTTTATTCTCGTCAAGATTCAAAGTATTGCTGAAGCATTTCGCTCAAAAATATAAAAATGGTTTTGAATACAATTAAGGAACCAATTCTGGGGTTCCTCAACTAAAATTTTATGATTCGGCAATTATGATTTTAAATGTTCTGCTTTAATGAAGATGTCGGTTTTATATCAAAAGACCCTATATATATTATAATGAACTTACTGAGCATTTCTTCCGCTCATACTTGCCTGTTTTTAAATTTAACCTCCAGTGAGGATTAGCTTTCGCTGTTTAGCCGCGTAATTCGAGGAAGCAAATAAGAAGCTCTTGGAAGGTGGTTGGTCCAGGGTTTGTGAACTAGTGTAAGTTTTATTGTGTAAAGTTGTTTATATTATATTATATTATAGTTGTGTATTTTATAGTTGGGTCTAGCATACTTCTTTTCAAAGTTATACTAGCGGGTTAAGTTTTGAGATTAAGAATTGTTGAAAAGAGTTTTAAAAGAAAGTGAAAAAAAAAATTTATTTGTGGAATTTGGATATCTTGTTTCTAGAATTATAACCTTAAAAGATCTTGGATTAGTTTGGGGTCATAGATGCTAAATATCTTCCGCTGGCATTTGTTTATTGATTAAACAGGTTAATTTGGATTGAGGTTTTATAGTGACGACCAAATCCCTTGACCCCGAATTTAGGGGCGTTATAGGTTGGTATCAGAGCTGAGGTTATAGTAAACTAGAAATGAGAGTGTATAGGAGTGTGTATAGCTATGTGAGGACGTTTGAGCTCATATCGAGTTCCTATTGGACTATTGGATATAGTACCAACGAGTAAGTTAAGATAGGCGCATTCATTTGAAATGATTGTGTTGAGCTGGATGGAACTCCAGGAAGCTGCAAACTTCTATTATGGAATCTTCCGAGACTATGATTCGACGACGATGAAGATTATCGATATCCTTGGAACATGAAGAAGCGTCTAGAGTCAGATGGCGAGTCAACTAGAGAGTTTAAATTGGAGATAAATATTAAGACTTTGGCAATACCTTCTCTTTCTATAAATTCTTTTGACATCTCTCAAAAAGAAATATCAGTTAGAAGACATAATCCCTAACACCAGTTTATTCATTTTGTGCCAGAATTTTGTTCTCTGGATTTCATTTCCTTCAGAAATACCAGCTTTGAAATCTTTCCAGTTTTATTCATTTGATTTTGGATTCTTTTGATTTTCTTTTATTCTGACTGAGATGAACAACCCTAACTATAGGGGACACAAGGTATACCTGTCTGTGTGATAGGAGTTAGATGGGACGCCATCACTTGTGTTTATTGTGAATACATGAAGGTTAACAACCTTTAGTAGTGTCTTAATTTGGGCACACAATACAAAGTTTGTTTGATCATATTGATCTCTCAGTTATTCTCTTATTTCAACAATACTTTTTCTCAAATTCAGATTTTGGTTCCGTTATGATATCAAATTCTTTTCTTTTTGAAATTTCATGATTTTATCATCTCAAATATTCAAAGGTATGCCAATCAAGTTAAGCTGAGTTATCTTGGTCAAGTCAAAGTAAGGCTATGTAATGGGATTACCAATAGCAACAACGGATTGTAATGCGATTAAAATGTCAGTGGCGTATAACGAAATCAGTCTATTTCTTTATTTCTCTCTCTATTTATCTCTCTCTTTTTTTTCTCTTTTTTTTTTCTCTACGTCTCGAGCAATGAAAATGATAATTGAGAAGTTGGACAAATCAATGGTGCGGAGTGAAGCTCCCGTGATCATTATGTTATACAAGGAATCCAAGTTTATTTGAAATTTTGAGAAAAGCTGCGTATGCAAGATGGGGAAGTTGATAACAAAACCTTTAGTTCTTTCTTCTGTTGATTCCGAGGACGGAATCCTTATAAGGGGGTAGATTGTGATATCCCGTAAATTTTTAGGATTTAATATTTTTAATATCTGGATTATTTTATATGATTGTTTCAATTGGGAAAAAATAAAATTATGGATATTTTATTCCTCTTTGATGAATTCGTGTCTTTAAATGATTTATGTGTTAATTGATAATTGTGGTATCGATCTATGTCATTGTTGTGAGAGTATTTAATTACTTTTACTATTTTAAAAAATATATTTAGTTTTATTTAGATTCTCCCTTGTAGCGGGTGAATTGTGAAAATATTAAAAAAATGAATTGTATATAAATACTATTTTTTTTATGTGTTAAGTGCATAATATTATATGAGCTATTTGAATTTTATGATATCTATATGAATTAGTGAGTAACTGCTTAAAAATAAATTATTCCAGTTTGGCGAGTTAGTATAAGGTTTAAAGTGTAATCAGTGTTTAAATAAAATGAATTATAAATAAAGGATTAAATAGGAAATTGGTAAGTATGAGATTTTATTAATTGATAGATGTGATTATGTGTTATTTGATTCATATGTGAGTGACATTGTGGTCAAAATGTTTTTTAAGATATTTTCATGATTTATTATATGAAAAATGGGGTTTAATGGATTTTTAAATATTTTTAATAAATCATCGGTATATGATTGAATCATGAAACTTATTTTATTACCTCTAAAATACCCTAAGAGACATTTTAAAAATAATAGTTGAATTTAGATTGAGATTGGAGTATTTTAAAATAATTTAACGAGCTTTATTTCTATTTTTGAGCATTATTTTGCAAAATTCGTATAAAATAAATCGTTTGCTCAAAAATTATTTTAAAAATAGGGGGATGAAGCTAATTTTGTTCTCTATATTTTAAAATAATTTTAGTATAATTATCACCCTTTACAATGCAGAGAAATAGTACTCAAATTCATTTTTATGTATTTTTGTGTAGAGAAAATGGTAAGTAAAAAAAAACTTTAGCAAATTACAGAAATACCCCTGCCTCTTTTCTCTTAAAACCAGCAGGCCCAATTTCTTTTCTCCCCTTTTCGATCTCTCTACTCTCCCTCGACCTCAAACTCCCACTCTCTGTCTTTCTCTCGTTAACCTCGCTTCTAATCTCTCCTGCACTCTTCTCCTCTTTCCAAGCGGTACTCACATCTCCTTCTTCGATTCTGCCGCCTAACCACCATCCAACAGCCACCGTTGTCCACTTTTCTAGCAGCCCAGACCTTACCCATCGTTGTGTGTCTTAATCTCAGTCGGTATAATTCAATTCAAATCCTTATAAATCAGTTGGCTTAAAGATGTGTTGTGATTTTGATATGAGATGTTGTATATATATTATGTATATATATATATGTTATGTAGTTAGTTGGTTAGTTTTAAACTCGCGATATTATCTGGGTGTTAAAGTTTTTGGTTTAAGAGTATGTGTTTATATGCTTGGAATGGTACTTTAAGAATTAACGGATTAAAGTTTTAAAATTATATGTAATTGAGTTGAATTTCTAGATTGTTGCGGGTCTGTTTTTGCAGTAAAATTATGGGCTCATAGAGTCGAGTTATATGCTTAATCTTTATGTCGTTATGTGCTCCGCAAACTCTAATTTCTACTCGTGAATGAATTAGATTGATTTAATAAACGAGATAAAAGATATGTATATTTTAGTGCAAGGTGCGTAGAATTTCTGGACAGGATCTGTTGGCCTTAGTGACGACTATGTTCAGGGGCTCTAAACACCTTGCTTTCATCTGAAATTTTAATGGTAGTTATATATGTGAGTCAGTTAAGTCTCCACCAAATTTCACTACAATAGACCTACTTATGAATTTATTAAAAATTCAGAGGCGAACTTAGTTTTTGTAAAATCGAGCAGCCAAGATACTTGTTATGTGTTTTTATATGTTTAATTGTTTACAAAGTTTTTGTTTGCACTTGATGTTAAATGAGAATATATAGCGATGTGTTTTATGGAAATAAATGTTAGTATATGCCTATTTGAGATTGAGTTTCGTTTCTAATTATTAGAGTGTGATTTAAATATGTGTATAGTTACTAGTCTATGTGATATATGTGCAAGGTGATTTATTTAAGTGTTTACTCAAGTTGAATTGGTGATGCTAAATTATATAACTGTAAGTTCAAATATTATAAATTATTAAGTATACTTAATTGTTTAGGTGCCGCAAGTCTGGCGGGTAATTTTCCTTAATTGTTTAGGTGCCGCAAGTCTGGGCGGGTACTTTTCTTACTTTTTTACTTTTATGTTGCTGCAAGTTGAGGCAGCTTTATTTTGTTTGGTTATAAGATTAAATTGTGGAATTAAAAAACAGGTGGATAGTCCTAATTACGAATACTTCATGCCAAAATTTTCTAAAATTCCTTTGTATCTAAATCTATTTGACTTATTTGATTTCAATGATTTGAAAGCATGTTATGATTGTTAGTCGTAACACGTATAGGATACATCCGGGTAAGAACATTGAAATAACTTGTGGGTTGTATTTGTGGTGTGGTTATTCAGGGTATTTTCCATATTACGAATAGGTCATGCCGAATTTTCCGTAGAAATATTATCATAAGTTACGCGTTCTCGTGTTAAATAATATTCTGAGTTGGTAGTAAGTTTTATACTATAATGTGTGCTACTTCTTATATGCTATATAATGTGCCATATGTATATATATATATATATATCACGAAAGGGTAGAAATAAGATAATCGTTTCAGAAGGATACTAAAGTAGTATCTTTTTGCTTATGATAGGATCGGGCATTAAGGGCGTGAGACCGAGCAAAACAAAAGAAAAATGGAGAGTTGCATAGTGGTTCAGTAGTTACGGATGGTTCGAGACGATTAGAACCAGACGTTGGGGATCAAGACTGAAGTTGGATAAGATTACGTATCAGACCGCAGTAACTGCTTTAACGACATATCAAAGAATTAAGAATAGGACATGGTGACGTCTTGAGAAAGCATCATGAGATATTTGTGTTATTGCGAGTGTGTATGATTGCTATGGACCAAAGGCATGTATCCCTATCATCACCTATCGTTCAAGTGATATTTATTTTAAATATTCTTATGCAAGTATTTCTTTCCCTATTCTCAGTTCGAAATAAATAAATATTTTACATATCGCAGAATTAAATGATTCTGTTTATGCAAGAATTCTTCTGCTATTCTATGTTCAGAATAGCTAAGTGATTTTACTTATCAAATTACTAGATTTATAAATGTTTTGGATTTTGAGAAAGATGATTTTGTTGCAAGAATTTCTGCCCAAGTGAATGGGGGAATATAATTATTTAGGATGTCAATTGATTCGGCTCCTTTTTCAATAAAAAGGTTTTTAAGATTGGAATGGTTACTGGTTACTGGTTATAGCGTAGGTGATCGAGATATCTGTCCAGCTGTAATATCTTTCAAGGCTAGTTATGCTTTTTTTTGGCGCCCTATAGGTACCGTATGTCTTCGGGATACAGGTAGTACCTATACTTACGGTATGACTGCGGGATACCGGTGTTGTTTCGCGACTGATCATCGGGAACAACATGAAATATAAATGGTTCCAATCTAAATTGATATCTAAATTTCTTTATTATTTTGATAATCATAGAATAAATGATTTATCAATTGTTTCTGTTTTGGAATAATGGAAAAATGCAGTTTTGATTCATATTCTGATTTATGCTAATACTTACATTGTTGTTATATATCAAAGCTGGTATTGGTATAGATAATTGATGTTGACTTCAGTATGGGATGTTGTGAGCATCAAAGTTCGTATTGATATCTAATTTGATATGACAGTAAAATAAAAATTAATATCAAGAGTTTGGCTTTGAGTAAAATTTACGATTCAGTCCATAATCATTATCTCATGTTATTGTGGTTTACGATATTTCCGTAACCACTGTTTTACGAGTTTTATTCTCGTCAAGATTCAAAGTATTGCTGAAGCATTTCGCTCAAAAATATAAAAATTGTTTTGAATACAATTAAGGAACCAATTCTGGGGTTCCTCAACTAAAACTTTATGATTCGGCAATTATGATTTTAAATGTTCTGCTTTTATGAAGATGTCGGTTTTATATCAAAAGACCCTATATATATTATAATGAACTTGCTGAGCATTTCTTCCGCTCATACTTGCTTGTTTTTAAATTTAACCTCCAGTGAGGATTAGCTTTCGCTGTTTAGCCGCGTAATTTGAGGAAGCAAAGAAGAAGCTCTTGGAAGGTGGTTGGTCTAGGGTTTGTGAATTAGTGTAAGTTTTATTGTGTAAAGTTATTTATATTATATTATATTATAGTTGTGTATTTTATAGTTGGGTCTAGCATACTTCTTTTCAAAGTTATACTGGCGGGTTAAGTTTTGAGATTAAGAATTGTTGAAAAGAGTTTTAAAAATAAGTGAAAAAAAAAATTATTTATGGAATTTGGATATCTTGTTTCTAGAACTGTAACCTTAAAAGATCTTGGATTAGTTTGGGGTCATAGATGCTAAATATCTTCCGCTGGCATTTGTTTATTGATTAAACAGGTTAATTTGGATTGAGGTTTCATAGTGACGACCAAATCCCTTGACCCTGGATTTGGGGGTGTTATAATATGACAATTATTTATATTTTATTTTGGACATATAAAAATTTAAATACTCAATTAATATTATTTTTAAACATCCAAACGCATTTAACACTTAACAAATAATTCACAGAATAATACTGAATATACATAATAATTATTTATTATCAAAAATATTTACACGATATATCCCAGATATTACAAAATATTACAGAACATATTATTTTACGAATCATTTTATATAAACATCACTATTGAAATGAAAATCTTGCAAATCTCATATATTTTACAAGTAGAACATGTTTGTTCTACAATGGAAAGATGTTATTAACTGCAAACTAAACATGTTTTGTACAATAATATGTTTTGTAATTTTCTACTCATAAAATGTATGTGTGTTGCATAATTTTCATTAATATAATGATGTTTATGCAAGTTAATTCAAAAAATAATATATTCTGCAATGATTTACGTAATATTTTAATTGCATATTGTACGTGGACTTCAGGACTCCACAATAAATGAGGACATCATAGAACTTAACTCTTAATACTAATAATAAATAAAAAATTATCAAATTCGAAATAAGTCAAGTAGCTTCGGTTCAGGCCCGAAAAAAGCCTGACTTAGTTCGAACCTAAAAGAAAACCTGACGCCGCCCGACTCAAGGGCTTGAAACTACCTAGAATATTTTCTAGAAGCATGGCCTGACCCGGTTAAAGTTAAATCCTAGTTCGGGTTTTGACCGAAAAGCCCGGTCTTAAAGATTCATTGAAGATATGCTATGTAAATCTGGATTTAATTAAACATGGATCAATAAAGTTATGATATATGTTAAAACTTTCACTTAAAGTTTTTTTTTTGCAAAATGGCACGAAGTTTAGGTAAGTTCAACCTCAACGTGGAATTAGATAGGGAGATCCTATATCTTTGTATTTGTATATATTATGTGCTGATGTATTATGTTCAATCATTCGAATGAATGAGGAGGCATGTTTGATCCATGGTTGCACTATTGCTAGGGGAGCACCATCTATATCACACCTTTTATTTGTAGATGATTGTTACTTCTTCTTTAAAGCTACTTGATATGAATAGAAAATATATCCTAAAGATACATTAAATATCATATTAATTACACCTTGGCTTCTTGACCAAGGTGCAGTACAGATCTGTATGGTCTAAGCTCATAGCAGAATCAAGACAGCCCATGTAGTCAAAACCCACCAACAGAGGTCGTCAAGGTCCACGAACATGAGTTGTTTACGGGCTAGGCCCAATACGGCTGGAAGAACAGAGATATATGTCCAAGACGGACTCAAAGTCCTATAAAGAAGGTTCTGGAGTTCCTTCCTTACAGCACTCCTAATTACCATCTAAGTTGGAGACTTTTCCACCAAGTCTCCCAACACAAGTCTAACCCTAGACTCACCTCTATATAAAGGGCTCTACCCCTTAAACTAGAACTATATTTTTGTCCTGATTCTCTACCACGCAGAGATACTGTAATAACCCCCAAAATTTTCAACTTTTTGTAACCCTTATGAATAGTGTTTTAGCTGAATGAGAAAACTTTTCATGCCACACTATGTAGGGGTTCTGTTATGGATATTCTGAGATTTTATTAGTACTCTATATGGTATATAAGTGTATGTAAAGATCGTCAGAATCCAATTCCGAACACTTTGACTTTTCCCGGAAATCCACTAGATACGGAAAGAATTGAGTATAAGGTAACAGGATAAAAAGGATTTAAATTAAAGATTATAAGAGAGGATCATAAAAGGAATATAATATATTGAGAAAGGTTAAGGGAACTTAAGTAATAAGATCCCGGGTATGATCCCTCAAACGATGAACGAAAACGAAAGTTAAGCGAACCGTATAACAGATCAGCGGTCATTAGGCAAACAATTAGGAAGTTAATCAAAGGGATTAGAGAGGATGATGTCACCCAACCAATGAGAAGAGGACAAGGAGGGAAAGATGACCTCATAGCATGACATAAGCATGACATGGGAAGGAAGGAAATGTGGTGGATTGTTAACCACACAAAAATCAAGGTTAAATTGGTAATTAACCAAAAACAAATCAAACATTCAACCAACCAAGCCAAACAATTCATTTTTCATCAAAACAAGAACATAAGGCATTTTATTTTCTTCATGCTCTCGGCTTTTTACTATTTCAAAGAAAACAAATTTCAAAACTCAAGATCAAGGCTTCCTAAATTGGTAAGATAATTCCCTAGTCATCCTTATGCATAGTTATGGCTATCTTATGAGTTTAAGCCTTCAATTCTTTCTCAATCTTCTTCAAGAAATCAATGAAGAAGACAATGAATAGTGATTTCAAAGTTTTTAACTTGATTTTTTCTTGTTTTCCTTTAAGATCCAAACATCCCTAAGACTTCTCAAGGCTTCTTAAGGCTTCCTAACTACTCCCACCACTTCAAGGAAGGTATATCATCTCCAAACCCTAGCTTTAATTTGTGTATTAGGTTGATTATGGTTGTGAGGGTAAAGAGTAGCTTGAAACTTGTTTGTTTAAGAGTTTGGGTTGGAATGGTGGTGATTGATTTGTTGAAATCTTATGATTTGGTTAAAGAATGTAGTATAGTTTAAATTCAAGTTTTTAGATTAAGTAGATTGATTATAATGAGTTGATTTGGGGCTGTTGTAATGTAGTTTAAATGGAGGTTTGTTTGGGTTGTGAATTGGGGTTGTATTGAGATGGTTTTGGAATGGTTTAAATTTGGGAAATCGCGTAAACATAGCCGTCGTAATGTCCGATTTACTTTAGACTGCTTTTGTTCATAACATTAGGACCCGAGAACCCCCTTCTAGATGTTGACCATTGCCATTTTTAGATAGCTCATGTTACGAACTTCGTTTTGATATGTAGTTCGTTTGATTCCGATGCACGGTTTAGGAGAAACGACCGTTTCAAGTAACGGCGTTTCGCGAACGAAACTTTTCCCCTCGCTTTACTTTGAAACATAGGTTAAAGACCAAAAAGGGTTAATTAGTGTATGAAACAATTGTGGTAAGTGTGTTAGGCAGTTGGTAAGATACTCGCGAAAGAATCGCCTTAAAACTCGTAATGGTTAATTTATTAAAAATGGTGGAGCCGAGGGTACTCGAGTGACTTAAGAGAATCAGTGAGCGCAAAACAAGCGTTAGAGTCTAAGTTAGTTAAAGTATAGATTTACAAGTGACTTTGGTTTAATTCCAACTTACTTGTTGTTTATAGGTTACCAGACTCGTCCTGAGCCTTTTTCCACCCCCAGTCGCTCAGGCAAGTTTTCTACCCGTTATACTGTTGTTGTGATGTATATGTGTATATGCATGATCTTGCGATAAATGAATATTTGTTATTAGCCAATTCTTGCGATATATTGTAGCATGTGATATGGTATATATGCATGCCTGTTTCATATTCTTGGATTATATATCTGTTGGTTAAAATGCTTACAGTTGCATAATACCTATGCTAGAGATAAGCGGTATTGAGTTTACCCTTAGTATAGGGGATCAAAAGGTGAACATATTTCTAAACCGGAAATCGATGTTCCCGAGTATAATATATATATTTTTATATATATATGATTATAGTTTTCAAAACTATTAATCGAATAAGGTTTATTCGATAACTTTAACTTTATTTTATTATTGAATATTATTTCGAATATTCATCCGAGGACTTATGATTCCTTTATTTTATTATTGAATATTATTTCGAATATTCATTCAAGGGCTTATGACTCAGTTATATTATTAATGATTATTAATTGAATATTCATTTGAGGATGTATGACTCCGTTATTTTATTTAATGAATATTATTTATAATATTCATTCGAGGTATTATGACTCCGCTTATTATTTAATAATATTCTTTATTTTATTAAAGAATAATGTTTCGATAATCAAACTTATTTTCGATTATTCAAATAAAGATAGTACTTTCGTATAAGTATATCTTTGGTTATTTAATACTCATTTCAAGTATAAGTCTTACAACTTCTACTTCAATTATTTGTATAAAGATTATTCTTTATGGGAATATTATTTAAATAATAATATTCAGACATTTTCTAAATATATTGGGACTGATTTACTTTATTTAATCAGCATTACTCCAAACACTCTTTAAAGTGTTTTCGAGTCTTCAAAATGATTTTTAAAAGTTAGAGCGGATCCCAAAACTCATTTTTATATTTAAGATCTTCCTTTTAAAAAGGGGATTTAAATACTCGCTCAAAACCGGAGGGATCCGACTCTATGGTGTATTTTATATTCGCAACAAGGTTGCAGTTTTGGTAAATGAATTGATTACTTACCCAACGTTCGGGAAGTAAGTCCATCTATCGAGTCGGCATAAGCAACATGGGCTCAGTGGGCGTCCATGATAGTGTAAGTGGCTCAGTGGGAGTCCATCAAATGCATAAGTGGCTGAGTGGCAGTCCAGCATAAGGTCCTATTGCGACCAGGGTGATGACCAGTGGGGAATTCGTCCATCTACTAGTAGAAAAGGTTACTTATTGGTATCTTTGCCTGATCAGCAAGATATCGGGTTTATGCCACAATTCTTTTTCCCTTCCAAAAATTCATTGGATGTTACAAACTCTATTCATACTTTACATGACAGAGGTTTTCAGGGACTGTATAAGGAAGATGTATATGTGGATATATATAGATATTGGAACTTAATGAAGTATATCATAACTTCATTTCCTTCAATACTACTTCAAAGATTTAATCTATTCAAATCTGACTTGTAGTCTCATCTATGTGATGAACTGTTGAAAGCTCGTTATACTTTGAACAGTGGTAGTTCAAGTAACTTTATAATTGATATAAGTATAGTGAAGTATTTGGTAACTTCATCCCTTGTTTTTACTTATATCTAGTAAGTAATTATCTTACACTTGATAAAGGATTCTAGTAAGTATCCGTTTAGATACTTGTATTATTGTTATCACCATATATTATCTTGCGAGCAGTAAGGCTCACTCTTGCTTTATTTCTTCATCACACAACAACAGTTAGGAAAGATGGCCAGACTCCAGCAGACCCAGCGCAAGCACGTGGGAAGCGTCCCACGTCTTCCCGTTGATGTTGTAGCTGCTATAGCTGCAGAGGTAGATCTATTGGTAGATCAGGCATTCTACTTTTGAGAATCAATTATGTATAATTATAACTTGTGGCAGATAATGGCAATTAACTGTAAATTTATCAAGTAATCATTTTGGGTTGTAATAACTTTTAATTATGGATTCAAGGACTTGTACTTATTTCAATTTCATCTCTGAGACTATAACGGGTTGTGGTGTGTGTTAGTGTGGGGTCACAGCATAAGGTTATTTATTATTAATTAAGTGAAGTGATATTGTGGAAAGAAAGACCGTGACGACCTGGATCCCTGACCCCGGATCTGGGGGTGTTACAGATACGTAGGCATCTTGCAAGGACTAACAGTCCCGAACGCGAGACCAGCCGTTAAAGCTCGAAGCTCACAAACCCTAGCATTAATTACTAACGCACCCTAGTTTTTATTCCACAATATTTGGCGTTGTCTGTGGAAAAGATACAACAACCATAGTGAACCCACAAAGCAGAAACAACAGTGAAAAAGACACTCCTGTCCCATCGCGAATAATCGTATTAGTGGTAGAGGTACCACCACAGTCAACCTATGCCTCCACCCAAGGAGTAACCCCAGTATGGGAAACCGAGGCTCAGCTACAAGGGAAAAATCCTCCGGCTCCTCAAGGGATGAATCCCCAATATCAGCAATTACATGCACCTGTGAACCCTCTACCCATTGGGTTTGAGTACTCAACGATCGTGACCACTAACCCCCCTTATGAGATGCCTCTATACCCTGAGGTTAGAGAAAGTGGACACTCTAATTGGAGCAAAGCACCGGCCCAATACATACGTGGCTTGACTCCTATCCCAGAGAATAAAGAATTCTATGGACCCTATTCTGATAGAGTCTCTGAATCATCGGACGACGAGGTCACTCCAAGGAGGAGGCGTGCTGGTAAAGAGCCTATGCCTAGTACCAACTAGCGGCCCAGAAGCACTCAAAGGATGATTCCCTAAGATGTCCAGGAGAGGATCAAGGCTCATGAAGCTGAGATCCAAAGCTGAACACCTGACCCCAAGACCCTCACTTACTACGAAGCAAAGAGATTTTCCTCCAATCATAGACCTGGATTGTCCAATACTAAGACGGGCTGTTACCCAAGGGCTGATCTAAGTGATTTAATGCCCCTAGGAGATCCTGATGTTCCAAAACCACCATTCACTGAAGAGATAATGAATGCCCGTATCTCAAGGAAGTTCAAGATGCCCACCATCAAAGCATATAATGGTACTGAAAACCCTGATAATCATGTCAAGACATTCTCTAACGCCCTGCTGCTACATCCCGTGAATGACACTATCAAGTGTCGGGCCTTTCCTCAAAACCTACCGGGTATAGCTCAAAGGTGGTACCGCCATCTATCCCTAAACTATATGGGATCTTTCAAAGAATTGAGCCAAGCTTTCATCAAGCAATTTATCAGTGGTAGAGTACACGAGAAGAGTTCTACTTCTCTCATAGGCATAGTCCAACCAGCAAAGGAGTCCCTGAAAGACTACCTGAACCGATTCACGAAGGAGGCTTCGAAGGTCCCTAATCTTGAAGATAAGGTAGCTATGATAGCCCTACAACAATGGACTAGATACGAGTTTTTTAAGATGTCTCTAGCCAAACGCCCTCATGAAAGCATGTTGCAGCTCCAGAATAGGGCCGGAAAGTATATCAAGGTGCTGGAAAGTATGAAGAAGATAGTTGTGAGTAATGAACCCACTGGAAACAAGAAGCGGAAGACGGATCAGGAGTACGACGCCAAGGACAAATATCCTCAAATTGGAAAAGGCTCTAACTCATCTCTAAGAAGAATCAGCAACAAAGGTTCACTGAATATGCACGGCTAACGCTAAAAGGAGCTAAATCCTTATGGAAATTGGGAAGGATAAAGAGTTCAAATGGCCGAATCCACTAAGGGGAGACCCCGAGAAAAGAGACAAGAGTCGATAATGCAGGTACCACAAAGATGTCGGCCATAATACTGATGATTGTAGGAAACTCAAGGATGAAATTGAGTATTTGATCTGAAGGGGAAAGTTTGGACATTTCATCAAGAGTGAAGAGGCTGAAGGCCAAAAAAGAGACAATGACCGAAGAGATGACAATCGAAGGGTTAATGAAAGATATCGCAACCCACAGCCCCGAGGGCCAGTAATCAATATGATCTCAGGAGGTCCGATAGTAGCTGAGACTACAAGAAACTCTCGAAAATATTATGCGAGAGAGGTGATGAGCATAGTTGGAGAACCGTCTAAGCATTCTAAGTCAGACATGACGCTTGAATTTGGTGACTGATGAGCATGCACTTTATCTTAATATTGTCCCTATATTTCAGTTAATTTTGTACTGATTTGGATTTTTATTTAATAAATATTAATGTTTTATTGTAGGTATCAAGGAGTTATAATAAAGGAAGGGTTGGAGTTAAAAAAAATCAGATTTGGAGTTTAATTTGATTAAAAATCGGATTTTATGGGCCAGCTGCGCAGTTTACACTATTTAGGCCATATCTGGAGTTCTAGAAGTCCGATTATGACGATTCCACAGCCCACAGAAAGCGTATGAGAAGAGTTTTATTTGAGAAGTGTTCTTGAATTCAAGTTCCATCTGAATCAGTACAGAATCAGAGCCCAAAAGTCAACTACGAATTTCCACTTTCTCAAAATTTAATTATAATTGGGAAATCTCCTTATATTTGCTTTAATTCATTAAAGAGACTTTTATTAGATATTATTAGATTAGATCAGACCTAGTACATAGAAAGAGAGGAGTCAAGAGATGAGAAGCCGCACAAGGGAGGAGGATAAGAAGCCATCAACGTAGAAGAATTCAGCCATTGGAGACATCTATTCGGCTTTGTTTTCTCTTATCTTTTATTTATGTCTTCTTATGAATATGTGTTGGTTATCTTGGGATTATTTTGATACTTCGATTATGAACTAAATTTATATGAGTTAGGATTTCATAGAATCCTAGTATAAGATTGTTGGTATTTTGATAAGAATTACTATTGCAGTTTATAGTTTATTCATTCAAGTAGACATCATAATACATACTTGCACTTGTATGATCAACTCTAGTAGGTTAACGAGTTAATTATAATACTGAGAGGGTTATAGTTAATTGACATAATACTTAAATGGTGCATGTTTATATCTTTTGATTATAATATTGTTACGATATAAACATATAATGTGACCTCGCATAGCTTTGTGAATGGGTGCTTAAATAAATTTTGAAGAGTAAATTGGCATAGACATATGTTAGTTTATTTTATAGGAATTATAGCGTAGTGATTTCGAGAGGAACCTCCGACCATTGACTTCTAGCTATTGAGCTGTGATCTTGCTGTATTATTGCACTGCTTTATTACCGACATGAACATATTAGGGGAAAGTAATATCCTGACTCAGCTTTTCATATCTAAAACTCATCCGCTCTCTTTGCCAGTATAGTATTAGTTACTGATTTTAGTTGTTCATTAATTACTTCAAATAGATAAACCAAAACTCAATTCTTGTGTTTAGTAACTAAATTGTTTGATATAATTGTGATTTACATACATAGACAGTCCTTGATGAATGATATCTAATATTTACTACTATATTACTTGTTTACGATTGTGTACCTTGCGCAACAGTATTTTACACAACAAGTTTTTGGCGCCGCTGGCGAGGACTGTTATTGTGTTTATTACAAAGTTAATTATCTTGCAATTTGGTTTGATTTTGTGTGCTTAAAGTGACTAACTCGTGTTGTTTATCAGGTTTAACAACAAAGAGTTATGTATTCTCCTTATGAGATGGATATGATGTATAATGAAGAGTGTGTGCTCAAGACCGCGAAATTCTTTTCTTACAGAAAAGAATAGCCTCTATGTACGAGATGGCTACTAAGTTATGCACATGAACAAATCAACCTATCTGGAAACCACTAATTCCATCACGGAGCCAAGATGACAATGTTTTGTGTGTTTATTGTTGCGGTGTTCATACCAATGATTATTGTCCTACTAATATAGATTCAATTTGCTTTGATGTCAATCAGCATTTGGTGCAACCTCCTAATTATTCATGGATTGATGAAGGGTCTTTTCTTGGAACTTCATCAATGAACTATGAATATTCATGTTTTTAACAATCTCAATAACAAGAGCTCGATAATGGGAAGGATAATTCGGAACCCTTGTCAGTTGAAAGCAAAGAAGAGGTGGAGGTCTATCTTAAGCCATCTAATTTTGAAGGATATGTACATGAATCTTCGGCAAACTCTAATGTTGACGTTCTAGTTTCCGATAAATTAGAGCATATTCTAGATGAAGATTCATTGGAGCAACACATGAATATTCTCAATTATGAACATGAGAATAGGAAGAGGAGAATTTAATCTCGATGGAGGTTAATTCACAAGAAGTGGAGACAGTGCATTATTTTGAGTCTTTGAAAGTGCTATCTTCAGAAGTCAAACCTCCAAAAGCATCTATTAAAGAACCACCTGATTTGAAATTTAAGATGATTTCTCATTCGAAGGAGGTTTATTCGAGCTTATCTTCGACTTTTTCTATCATCATCTCAGCATAATTACCTCCAGACAAGAAAGAAAATTTGTTCGAGATTCAACTAAAGAACAAGAAAGGTGTTGGATGGTCTATTTCAAATTTTGGTGATATAATCTCATCTTTTTGTACGCAAATCTTGCTACAAATCACTGGAATAGATTCTTTTGGGGAGCGGATAAGATTGAAAATTATCATCAAGGATGTAGCTCCAAATAAGATAATTGCCATTGACAGATGCGGTGCAAAACTTTACACTTTGGTGTAAAATTTTCAAGTAAAAAGTTACAAGCGCTGAAGATAAAAAATTTGTAGGAAATTTTCTGGTTGAGTCAGCTGCCTTATTTTCCCGTTTCCCGCAGTTTCAACGGTCAGATCGTCCTAAATTTTGGACAGCATCTTCCTTACTCCAACATCTAACTTTTGAACGGTGAAGATCGGATTTGGACGTCCATAAGATTAGTTTATTAGTTCCAGAACAGAAGACATGCACACCACGGTGAGAGCTGGACTCTCCATGGTGAGGTGACTTGGATTGGACGGGCTACCCATGGGGAAAGCATGGCTACCCATGGTGCACAAAATAGTTATTTTTGTACACATTTGGCTACTCACAGCAACATTCATCTTTAATCTTGGAGAGTTTTCTTTCTTTTCTTTTAGTGTAATTTTATGATGTGTTCACGATTGTGAGTTATAATATGATATAAATTAGGAAAACACAAAAAAATATGATTGCCTTGTCAATATAGCATGTTAATAAGGATAAGTACACACCATGTAGACTTATTTTTTATGTGTCATATGTATGTATCCTTAGCGCAAAACACCTTATCTGTGATGATGTCTTGTGCGTGCGTGCGAAAATTCAAAACTTGAATGTACATTATTATTAATTTTGACGAGTATAGCATGCTATTACGCTGTGAATTCTTGAGCTTAATTTTATGATTGATGCATCCTTTTATCAATATACTTTTTTGTGAGCTAGTTGTTTGTGTGCATGCTGCTCTAGAACTTGCTTTAAACCAGGTCATGAGTATATTGATATTGTGTATGTGTAAAATTGATAAAGGCACTAGGATTAAGCGTATTATCCCAAATAGTACCATGAAAAAATAATCCTTAGCCCTTGAGCCTATAGCCTCTTTCTTCGTATATCACCAATTAAATCTTGAGCTTAATTATTTATTCTTGTCTTGATTGACTAGTAGATCATTGTGATGTATATTTGGGATTGGTAAAATTTTAAGTGTGGGGATTTATTTGCTCAAGTGGGATATTTTGGTGTGAATCAAGATGATGCACATACTTGATCTTCGAGAAAAAAAGAATGAAAAAAAATTCAATGTACTGAAAAGTATCAAGTACTCTTTTGAGATTAATGGGTGGCAAGTGTAATGTCATATGAAAGGAATGATTCATGTATGTGTGCTGGTATTAAGTGCAATATCTTGGTGACTTTTTACTGCCCTTGGTTACTGGAGAATGATTAGACTTTGAAAAAAATAAGCAAGAAGAAGATTAAGTAAGATTTGTGTTCATTGGTTTGAAAAATATGATAGGGGAAAGTACATGGTAATATGTGATTTGGTGTTTAATACTTGTGAGAGTCTGGCCAACTTTTACATGATCTACTTTTCATATTGGGTGTTATAATTAAAGTGAACACTATGCTCTACTAGTTATCAAGTTTATCCACTTGTTAGCATATTTCTTAATATCCTACCCTTCATCATTTCTCATTACAACCCTTGGCAAAGACCTTTTGATTTATACATGCACGAAGTCTAGAGATTTTGGTGGACAAGCAAGCTTATGGGTAGCACATGTGCATTTGATTGAACTTTAGTGATACAATTACACCTAAACACTTGTGTGATTTGAGTGTTTGTGAGGTTATTTTTTTATCCAAGGCATGCTATTTTCTTGTTGATTAAGACTTTGATGTTATTCATGATTATTTTAGTCTTGTGAGACTATGTGTGCGTGCTTGAATAGTTGTGTTGGTGTGTAAAGTTGAGGAACTGCATTATATGACATCTATAAACTATTACATCTCTATGTTTGCACGTGTGGAGTGCTATGATATATTTCATGTTTGAGATTTGGCAGTCAGGAAAAAATTGGGATTTTGTGGGTACATTCACTATAGGCCCTCACGAGACGTTACATGTCCACTAGAGCTACCTTGGGGTTTAAAGGGCTTATTGTATATGCCAAATGCAACCATGATCACCTACGTCAGTGGAACTAGAAATGTAGGACTTAGTGTATTTTTTTATTATTTTCCCGATGATGTGCAAGATTCTAAGTGTGGGGATGTGATGAGCGTGCACTTTATCTTAATATTGTCCCTATATTTCAGTTATTTTATACTAATTTTGATTTTGATCTAATAAATATTAATATTTTATTATAGGTATCAAGGAGTTGCAATAAAGGAAGGGTTGGAGTTAAAAAAATCAGATTTGGAGTTTAATTTGAATAAAAATCGGATTTTATGGGCCAGCTGCACAGTCTACACTATTTGAGCCATTTCTGGAGTTCTAAAAGTTCGATTCTGACGATTCAACAGCCCACGGAAAGCTTATGAGAAGAGATTTATGTCAGAACTGGTATTGAATTCAAGTTCCATCCGAATCGTCCCAGAATCAGAGCCCAAAAGTCAACTACGAATTTCCACTTTCTCGGAATTCAATTCTAATCGGAAAATCTCCTTATATTTGTTTTAATTCATTAAAAGAGACTTTTATTAGATATTATTAGATTAGATCAGACCTAATACATAGAAAGAGAGGAATCAAGAGACAAGGAGCCGCACAAGGGAGGAGGATAAGAAGTCATTAACGGAGAAGAATTCAGCCATTGGAGACATCTAATTGGCTTTGTTTTCTTTTATCTTTTATTTATCTCTTCTTATGAACATGTGTTGGTTATCTTGGGATTATTTTGATACTCTAATTATAAACTAAATTTATATGAGTTAGGATTTTTATAGAACCCTAGTATGGGATTGTTGGTATTTTGATAAGAATTACTATATGCAGTTTACAGTTTATTCATTCAAGTAGATATCATGATACATACTTGCTATTGTCTGATCAACTCTAGTAGATTAACGAGTTAATTATAATACTGAGAGGGTTATAGTTAATTGACACAATACTTAAATGGTGCATGCTTATACCTTTTGATTATAATATTGTTACGGTGTAGACATATAAATTGCTTTAACACTGTTTATATTTTGCGGATTTGTTGAGCAATTTTTGGCTCACCCTTTTTGTTGTTATCCACCTTATTGTTTTCAGTTAAGAAGGAATATGAAACCCATCAGGACTCGAGTGGTAAAGAAGCGGGTCAAGCCTCGGGATCATCTCATACCCAAGGTGTTGATCCCAATCCAAGAAGAAAGCTTTGAGTTGCCCGAACAGGTGGTGTGTAGATAGTTAGTGCGTGTGTTTGAATAAAAGATGAACTTAGTTTAAAACTGATTAGACAATGGTTTGTAATAAAAAGAGTTTGTGAGATTTTGGATTTGGTTTGTAATAAAGTAGTTAGTGGTTCTTGTTTTCATACTTCAACCTAAAAAGATCCTGGTTAGTGTTAAAGGGGTTTAGATTCTTTTCTTTTTATTTGTTAATTAGATTGTACAGGTTTGGTGATTAGCTAGTAACCCCCAGACTTATACCCCGGGTCTGGAGGGTGTTACATGATCTCTAGTCCATTTTCTTTGTTGTGGTAGATTAGCTTTAGATGAAGAGGCCTCATAATTGTCTTGATGTGTGACTGAGTTTTAATTAGAAGAAACTCCCCCTGAGTTTGTGGATCTTTGATTAGAAGTTGGGGTCCATTCTGAGTGTGATATGTATTGACTTTTAACTCTTATTGATGGCTCAACGGATGTTGATCTTTGCCTCTTGATGGATGGTGCAGATTATCTCTCGACGGATGATGCACTCGGTCTTTAAACGGATGTTATATTTTATGCTTCATTTGTAACTGACTTTTCTGCATTATCCTTAAAGATTATTTCTTGATCACTTTCATCTTCACTCTCATCACAAATCATCTCAACATTGTCAAATTTGAGGCTTTCATGAAAACCTTCATCTTGTAGTCCTTCAATCTTCTTATCATCAAACACAACATGCATAGATTCCATAACAATATTGGTTCTGATATTGTAGACTATGTATGCTTTCCAACTACATACCCAACAAAAATACCCTAATCTGCTTTGGCATCAAACTTTCCATGCTGCTCAGTTTGATTCTTTATAATATAGCATTTGCATCCAAAGACATGAAGAAAGTTTAATGTTGGCTTCCTATGCTTGAATAATTGATAGGGAGTCATGCATTTTGCTTGATTGACCAAAGAAATATTTTGAGTGTAGCATGCAGTATTTACAGCTTCTGCCCAAAAATATGTTGGTAACTTTGATTCTTCTATCATTGTTCTTGCAGCTTCAATGAGAGATCTGTTCTTTCTTGCCACCACTCCATTTTGTTGTAGAGTTCTTGCTGCTGAAAACACATGCATGATCCCATTTTATTCATAAAACAATCTCATCACAAAATTCTTGAACTCAGTTTCATTGTTACTCCTGATTCTTCTAACTTTGAAATCAGGATGATTGTTTACTTGCCTTATGTGATTGATGATGATTTCACTAGCTTCATCTTTAGATTTGAAAAAATATATCCAAGAGAACTTTGAGAAATCATCCACAATTACTAGGCAATATCTTTTCTTTGAGATAGACAACACATTGACTGGTCCAAAATAAATCCATGTACAGTAATTGTAAGGGTTTTTCAATTGTTGATTCAAGCTTCTTTTTGAATGATGCATTGATTTGCTTTCTATTCTGGCAGGCATCACACAATCCATCCTTTGAGAATTTCACTTGAGGAATGCTTCTTACCAAATCTTTCATGACTAGTTCATTCATAGTCTTGAAGTTAAGATGGGACAGCTTCTTGTGCCATAGCCAACTTTCATCTTAACTTGTCTTGCTGAAAAGACAAGTGACAGATTCTGCATTTGATGAGTTGAAGTCAGCTAGATACACATTTCCTTTTCTCACTTCAGTGAAAATCATTTTGTTACTTTTCTTGTTGGTCATAACACAGGCTTCAGAGTTGAATGTTACTGAGTTACCCTTATCACAAAGCTAGCTGATACTCAACAAATTATGCTTGAGTCCATCCACTAGGGCAACTTTCTCAATGATGACATTGTCTTCAGAAATCAAGCCATATCCCACAATATAACCCTTGTTGTCATCTCCAAAAGTGATACTTGGGTCAGCTCTCTCCTTGAACTTAGTGAGCATGGTAGAATCTCCAGCCATGTGCCTTGAGAAACCACTATCCGAATACCAAATATTCTTTCTATTTCCCTGCATACATCAAAATCAAATCAAGTTGATTTTGGTACCCAAGTTTCCTTGGGTCCTGCCTTGTTAGTCTTTTTCTTAGGTTTCTTAGGCTTGTCCTCATTTGACTTAGGTATCTGAGATTCATCCTTAGTCATTTGAGTAGAACCTTTAAAACCATTTATCATAACAGAATTATCATCCACGGGCTGGTTAACATGGAAAGGCATATTATGTGCAAACAGTTAGGGTATATACTGAACTATTCGTTTGAAGTATATAATAATCTTTTGAGAATCTTGAATGCATGTTTTCACAATGTCTGTATATTATATATTGTAGAAAATCTAGTATCAAATGGGATAGCAGAATATTAGATTGTCAGACTCCTTATATAATATAGTAAAGGTTCACAGTCTAAGTGGTGTTAGACAAATCACTGGAATGACTGAAGTATTACTTAGAAATAGTTTATCATGACTATTGAATAATACTTGTGTATATCGAACGGGATCGAAATAGTAGAAAAGTTCTTTTATTCTGACAATAAAAAAGAACTAAGATTCTACGATATTATTATTGCTTAGGTTCTTAATCCGGATATAGTGATTGACACTTGTATTTATTGCACATGCCTTGATTCATACATTAAGTAATTTATTTTAAATTGTGAATTTATGTATTGGGCAATGATATTATATACAGAGTGGGACATTTACTATAAAAGGAAATAGTGTCCGAAGAATAGTTTCGGGTGATGATGTCTTCTTGAAAGCTCATAAAGATAATTGTGCTTTAGTCCTGCAGGCAGA
Organism: Apium graveolens; assembly: GCF_009905375.1. Classification (NCBI taxonomy): domain Eukaryota; kingdom Viridiplantae; phylum Streptophyta; class Magnoliopsida; order Apiales; family Apiaceae; genus Apium; species Apium graveolens. The sequence continues at coordinate 25,911,330 of NC_133653.1, forward strand.
TTTGTTCTTGCACAATTATAAGGTTGAGTAGATGATCAAGGATATAAGATATTGATTAAATTGATTGTCAGAAATTAATTTATTCAATGGACATGCGATATCTTAAACATGGGGAATTTAATAAGCAAATAATATGGGAGCTAAATTAAATATTTAATTTATAGAATTAGGAAAGGTAGTGCAAATATTAATTCTTTAGTGGATTGAATTAATATTTAATGACATTGGGCTTGGCCCAGAATGTCATTGGGAGGCCCGACCTAATTATCCATGATCGCTACTGTAGCCTATAAATATTCTAATTCTCCTGAAGCTAAAGAGGAGAGTGTGTGCATGTGTGTGCGAGAACACAGAAAATAACATCCTAGGGTTTGAGAGAGGTAAACTTTTTTCTCAAGGAGCCAGCTAGGGTTTTGGATTTTCGGAGCTATCAGGAGAGATAAACCTTGGGAGATCAAAGACCACACTTCATCAAAGGAGAATCGAGGAATACAGTAGAAGACGTGGATTTGAATCTCTTACACTGTAGCGATTAAGGTTAATGTTCCGTTCAAACTCTCTATAAAAAATTCATATCATAAAACGCAGGACAGAGATCTCGTTGTCCCAACACAAACATGTTATTCCAGTAAGGCATTCTAAATGGCATTTGAGGCATACTAAATGCAGCATAGTAGGGCTTTTGTGCAAATGGCATATTATCAAACTATGCATTCAAATTATGTGCAGGCATAACATTCACAGGCATTGTGGGAATGTTAGGAAATGAGGGAGTTGTAGACATGGATGCAGGCATAGCAAGTTTGCAATTAACAGATAAATGATTAACACTACCATACTTCACACAGATTTTTCTAGGAGCATATTTATTAGGTGTGTAGTTGTTATGTTTATTAATTCTTACTTTTCCATTCCTATTGTTTTTCCTTTTAGATTCTGCTTTAACCTCAATCTTTTCCAATCTGTCATTCAACTTCTTCATTGACAGGTACCGCACATTGACTCTCTTGTTTTCTTTCACTTGACTTGTTTCTCCTGGAACAAAGTTCTTGGAAACTAATCCATATTTCTCATCTAACTTAGCTAGCATGACTTTGCTAACTGGTTTCCTTTCTCTCGACGTATGTGGTTCTTTATCTTTTGACGGATAATTCCTTTTATCATTTGACGGATAATCTTCATTATCCGTTGAATCCACATCCGTTGAAAGTCCTTCTTCCAAGTTAGAATTTAGTTTCTCCTTACTCTTTTTCCAAGCTTCTTCACAGAAAGACTCTATACCTTGAACTTTAGTAATTTGAGCATGGACATATCTAGATGATTTCCAAGCATTAATTACTTCATGTTCTCGTTCAAGCTGCTTTCTTAAAATCTCCTCTTTCTTTAAGGATTCAGTCAATTCATCTTTTGCAATCTTGTACTCTATCTTCAGTTTCTCAACCTCAATAAATTGAGTTTCTAACACATTATTTCTTTCACTCAAAATAAATTGTTCTCTTTAATCTTAGTGTTTTCTTTACTGAGTGATATGAGTGTAACACGCAGATGATATAATTCTGTTAACATGTCATTTATAGCATCATTACACTTAGCTTTAGATAAATGTGCCAGATTAGCGGTGATTACCTGATTACTGGATGAACTGACCTCTATTTCATCTGATTTGGATATAATTGCTAGATTAACATAGCTTGTATCATCATCCTCATCTAATCCATCAGCAGCCCAGTCATTTTCTTGAGTTAGAAAAGCCATTTCCTTCTATTTTAGGAACTCAAAGTATTTCTTCTTGTAATCCACAGGCTCAAACTTCTTTCTATTAGAATCAGACTTTCTGCATTCACTTGTAAAATGACCACTCAAACCACACTTGAAACATTTGAATTTTGACTTTCCAACCATGTTTCTGTTTGGCTTGGATGCTCTAAAAATCTTCTTAAATTTGAGCTTGGAAAACCTTCTGGATAGAAAAGCCAGATGTTCATCTTGTCATCCATATCATCTTGACTAAGATGGTCTTCATGTTCAGCTACTGGCCCTTTTCCTTTGCCTTCACAAACTCTAGGGTTTGGTGCAGATTCCACATCTTCTACCTTCATCTATTTCTCTCTCTCTCTTGCTCATTAACCAATGCAATGGATCCTCCCTTATTCCTTTCTTTTTCCAGTTGCTCATCTTGTTCTATCTCAAGCTCATAGGTCTTTAGAATTCCATACAATCTATGCAAAGTGAATTCCTTGTAATCTTGGGAATTTCTAAGAGAAACTGTCATAGGCTTCCATTCTTTTGGTAGAGATCTAAGGAATTTGAGATTAGAATCCTTTGTCTGGTAGATTCTTTCATGCAGCTTTAGAGCATTTAGCAGTTTTTAAAATCTACTAAAAATGTCAGTTAATGTTTCACTATCTTCACAATGAAAGTGCTAATACTGCTAAATCAAGAGTTGCATCTTGTTTTTCCTTACTTGCTCAGTTCCATCACATATAACTTGAATTATATCCCAGACATCTTTAGAAGTTTTGCAATTAATGATGTTGTCAAACATGTCACCATCAACACCATTAAACAAAATTTTTATGGCCTTTTTGTCAATATGAACTTGCTCAATATATGGATTAGATCATTCTGCTCTAGGCTTTAGGATTGACTGCTCATTGCCTGTTGCAGCTCTTATAGGAACATGAGGGCATTTCTCAATACAATCCACATATGCTTCATCTTGAGAGAGGAGATGCAGGTGCATTTTCACCTTCCAGTGGTGATAGTTGTCTTTGTCCAGAAATGGAATTTTTACTCCAACATATTTTCTACTCATCTTGTTAGTTTTTGTGATCTTTAAACTCTTTATACTTCAAAAGCTTACTCTAATACCAATTGTTATTCCCAAACAATCTAACAAAGAATTACAGAAGAGGGGGGTTGAATGTAATTCTGGTTCCTTTTTCGATTTCAAGAAATACTCTAACTCAAATACATAATAGTGTTTGATTAAGCAAAAGTGCGGAATGAAAATATTGAGGTAATCAAACACAAAGTAATTAAATACAAGTATTTAAAAACTTTCTAGTGGATTAAACTTTTCCACCAGAAATATATATAAGATTGAGAACTCTGTGATGTAAGGTTTGCACACAGCTGCTTACAAGTAGAATTACAAGGAACAGAGAAATTCTTCACAGATACAGCTTTTTCTATTTCTCTTGTTGATTGCTTAAATTACTACTAGCTACTCTTGGTTTATATATTACCAAGATACAAGTAAATAAGATAAACTAATAAAAAAAATGTGTCTTTGTCTAATCACATGCTTCTTCATTTCTCCATCCAGTATCTTTGATTTTTTCAAGTAAGCATGGAAATGGAAACGCTTCTTTGTTCTATAAAACCTGTAAATAGGCTGCGGTTAAGTGGCATTTATATCCACTTAGAACTCTTTATAAAAGCTCAAATTGGTGTTTTGTACTCAAGTTGTTTATGCATTTAATGTATATTTGTAGTGTTTTATATTTCAGGGCATAGTTGGAAGCAGGAAGGGATTTATGATATTTTTATGCTTGAAAGAGTGTAGGGAAGGTGCCTCGGATGATTTTTTGTTGATCGCCATCAAAAACCAGGAAATAAAACAGAAGTTAGAACTTTTTCCAGTAGCTTAGCGCGCCGGATCTGTGTTAGCGTGCGGCCGCGCCGGATTGTCAGAAGTACAGCGCGCCCGCGCAGGGATAGCACGCAGCCGCGCCAGGTCGATTCTGGAGATTCCTGATTCAAGTAGAAGATTGATTTTCTGGACTTCTATTCTGAATGGGATGCTGTATAAAGACCTTTTAAAGGCGTTTTTCATAACGGAGACTAAGGAGAAGACGGCAAGAAGACCTAGGAGCACAAATACAACGAAGGAGAAGAAAAACTTGTTTTTACTTATGATTCTTTGATTGAGTTGTAATATTGGATGGTAGTTTTCTTGTTTTGTTGAACCTATTACTCTTGTTTACGTACTTTGATTATTTATTCAGTTTTATAAAGATTTAGTTTATTATACCATGCTTTCATCGGAACCCACAGTGATGATGAGTTCGGCTATGAACTAATCATTATCGTGGGGTTCTAACAGATTTACTTATGGATTTCATTAGTTAATTTATTTCGATATCTTAGTGTGTGGTGATTGTATGATATCCTAGTATTGGTTGTGCTTATTCGTCTTATAAGCGTCGTGAACTTATAAGATAGCATGTTAATCTCTATCGAAGCGAAAGTGAATATATGGGTTTAGAACTTTCCATGCTATCATAGGTTCATTTATTTGTTATGCATGATTCGTAGGAAATTTTAACCATCTTACTTGCCCTATGTAATCATGATAGATAACTTGCGCATTAAACCTTTATGTTGTCAAATTCTATAGACATATAGGGTCTCACCATAATTGGTGTCTATTCAGCTTCTATCTCTTTTGTGAATGTCTGGTAGTAGGGTATTCGTACAACGAAAGTTGGCGTTTACTAGTTTCATGTTATCTGACTAGTTGTCATCACCATTGCATGCTAAGGTTAAGAACAAAGGGCTATTGAATGAAGTATTTAATGAAGTTAGATACACTTGTTTGTCTCATATAAGTAATTCAACCATTATTCTTTTAGTTAATTTTAGTTAGTATAATCTCTTAGTTAATTATAGTTATAAACAATCTCAACTTGTTATCACCTTAGCATTGAATAATAACCATACCATTATTGCATAAGTGCATATACTGAAGTTAACCTAAACCAGTCTCTGTGGGAACGAACTAGAAAGAATTATATATTACTTGCGAACGCGTATACTTGCGTGTAAATTAGCGTGTGTTTTCGTCCTAACAACTGCCACATTCCATTTGCATCTAATCAACCCATGTGACTGTCAAGTCAATATCAACTTCAATTTGAATTAGAATATTCATTAAAACTTCACTGGATCATCTATTGAGACTATGTTGGATCATCCGTTGAAACTTCATTAGATCATCCGTTGTATGTGACTTGGATCATCCATTGAAACCTTGTAGAATCATCTGTTGAAAGTCTTCTATAGCAGTTAACTCCATTTCACTTATGCAAAATTACAAGGCATCTAATATATACAATTGGCCAACCTATTTTGCATATCAATCTAGTAGTCAACATGACTTTGAATATCCCACAACTTCTAGATCTCTAAGGTATTGAAGTATGTAGGAATGTGTTACAAATCTTATTAAGACATCAACTACTCTCTCAATGGATGTTGAAGTAAATCATCCATTGAGAGCTATAAATACACTAAATTAAATCTATTAAGGTGTTTTGGTAAACTTATCATAAAGCCTATGACACTTTTGTTTCGAAATGTCGCTTGATTTTGTAAACGCTTATGAGTCGCGTAATTATCAAAAAGCCTTATTTTGACTAGGTTTCAACTTCAAACGTCGAGTCGAATGTTTTGATGAACTGAGTTATATGTTATATGTGATACATGCCTTATGTGTCTATGTTTTAGGTAAATTGTGAGTCCACGTGTCTTTTAAAGTCTACATGATTAAAGGTGATCCAAGTATGTTATTATCGGGTGGGTAGACGATAAAGATAATAGTATTATAGACAATTTTATGTTGTCGGTTAATTGAAATAGTATCTTTTACGATAGATACATCTAGTTCAAGGCGTTCAAAGTCATACAGTGATAGTAGTAGTTAAGCCTGATTATGTGTGATAATGGGACGAGCGGATATAGAATAGAGGTGAAGTAGTGATAAGTGGATTTTATATTCACTTAGAATGCTTCATTACATGCTTAAGTTGGTGTTTTGGACTCAAGTTATTGGTATTTTTAATATGTTTTTGTGTTATTACATTACAGGATTTAGTTGGATGAAGAAAGAAGCTTTTCAAGGAAATATAATCAAAAGAGGTCAGATTCTGAAGTCAAGACAATTCTCAAGCTGAAGAGCATCTCGATAGCTTTGCGTGGACTGTTGAATCATCAAATTTTGACGAGCAGAACTCAAATTACAGCCAAAATAAGAAAATACAGAAGTCCAGGATCAGATGCACGGCGTGCCCGTGCAGGAAGCGGGGCGGCCGCGCGGGGTTCCTGGCCCAGAATCCTGATTTGAGTCTGTTTTGGTGATTTCGCAAGCCCAAGTCATCCAGAAGCCTATATATATCAATAAAAGGTCGTTTTTAATAACAAGGAGCCAAGGGAGAGCAATACGAAGACCTAGAGAGCACAAGATATCTACGGAGAAGAAGCCTTTTGTATTCTTTAATATAGTCGATACTTTAGAAGCTTATTTTTTATTTACCTTAAATCCTAATAATCTATTCATTATTATGTTTTTATTGGAACCCATGGTGACGATGAGTTTGTTTATGAACTAATCGTTATCATGGGGTTCTAACGGATTTATCTATGGATTTCAATAGTTAATTATTTTAAATCTTTAGTGTGTGGTGATTTATGATTTCCTAATTTGGTTGTGCTTATTCTTCTTTGATGCGTAGATAACATCTAAGATTGTTTGTTAATCTCTATTGAAGCAATAGTGAATATAGAGGTTTAGAACTTTCCATGCTAGCATAGGTTTATATATGAATTGACATGCATAATTCATGGTTAATTTTAACCATCTTATTCAGCCTATATAATCATGATAGATAACTTGTTCTTAAACCATTATATTCTTAAATCTTATAGACATATAGGGTCTAAGCATAATTGGTGTCTATTTGGCTTATATCTTGATTTTGGATGCATAGTAGTAGGGTATATGTATATCAAAAGATAACGTATACTAATTTCGTGTAATCTGATTAGTCATCATCACCATCACATGCTATTGATAAAGGAATAAACTTTGAATGAAGTATTTAATGAAGTTAGAATCCCATGTTTTATTCTCATATAAGTAATTCACTTTTTAATCTCTTAGTTAATATCTGCTAGTTAATTCTCTTAAGTAGTTAATCAAATTAAACTTGTTACTTGTCTTAGCTGTGAACGATAATCATACATTGTTGCATAAGTGCATAATCTCAACTTAACCTAAATTGATTCTCTGTGGGAATGAACTTGAATTGAATCTTATACTACTTGTGATCGCGTACGTTTGCATGTATTTTCCCGTTTGAATTACAGCGAACAAATTTTTGGCACCGTTGCCGGGGATATCGGTGTTAAATTTAGTTTATGTGTTGACATCAGTGGTCGTTAAAGTTCACTGACTCGGATATTTTACTTACTTGTTTACTTGTTTTGTGTTTCAGGTACTCTAGAGAGCGTGTATGCGAACGCGTTCTCAATCTCGTAAGGAAACACTAGGCGAAGTTGAAAAAGCGGAAAACGAAGTTTTTGAAGAAGAGGAAAAAGTTGAAGAAGAAGTTTTTATTACAATGGGAGAACCAGCAGCAAATCCGAAAGTTTTAATGGATTATTCTCAACCGAAGATCAATGACATTCAGTCTAGCATTGTGAGACCAGCCATTGTGGCTAATACTTTTGAAATCAAGTCTAGCACAATTCAAATGGTGCAGAATTCAGTCCAGTTTCGGGGTTCTCCAACGGAAGATCCCAACATGCACATTAGAGATTTTATCGAGATCTGCGACACTTTCAAGTTCAGAAATGTTTCTGAAGATGCTGTGAAGCTGAGGCTTTTCCCTTTTTCTCTGAGGGATAAAGCTAAGTGCTGGTTACATTCTCTATCAGCAGTTTTTATCACTACTTGGGAGGATCTTGCTCAGAATTTTTTTACTAATTTCTTCCCTATGGCGAAGACAGCTGTAATCTGGAATGCTTTTACCCAATTTGTGCAGCAATCGGGAGAATGTTTATGTGAAGCTTGAGAGCACTACAAGAAGATGCTTAGGAAGTGTCATCATCATGGCATGCCTGATTGGATGATCATTAATTGCTTTTATAATGGTTTGGGAGCACAGTCTAGACCTATGCTCGATGCAGTATCATGTGGAGCCTTATGGGCTAAGAGCTATAATGAAGCTTATGAGCTAATTAAATTGATGGCTGCTAATAAATATTAGAACCCAACTTAGAGACTACCTCAAGGCAAGGTAGCAGGAATTCTAGAGGTGGATACAGCTACGGCTATAGCTGCTCAGCTAAAGGCGTTAACGATGAAAGTGGATTTTTTGGTTAATTATGGAGTTAATCAGATCACAAGTGTTTGTGATCTTTATGCAGGTGCACATAAAATGGAGCAATGTGCTATATCTAGTAAATCAGCTCAGTTTTTGAGCAACTTTCAGAGGTCGCAGCAACCAGTTCCTGCCACTTATCATCCTAACAACCGCAATCATCCTAATTTTAGCTGGAACAACAACCAGAATATGGTATAACAGCCTTATCATCAGTTTGGAGAAAAGCAATTCAACCCTCCTGGGTTTCAATAATAGTATGCACCAAGACAATAACTCCAACTTCAACAACAACCGCATGAAAGTGCCGGTCAATCTACTAATAAAAAATTTGAATTGGAGGAGTTGAGGCTAATGTGCAAAAGCCAAGCGGTTTCTATCAAGACTCTGGAGAATCAAATAGGGCAAATTGTCAATGATTTGTTGAACCATCAACTAGGAACTCTTCCTAGTGATACAGAAGCTAATCCAGACAAGAGGGAAGTCAAGGAGAAGTTGAAGGCAGTCACATTGAGGTCTGGAAAGGTCACGAGCCCCCAAATTCAGCAAGACGAAGATTCTGAAAACTCTGTTCAGCATGCAGGTACGTCTACACCTTTGCCAATTCCAGAAAATGAGATTGTAGCTGAAAAAGTTATGTAGAAGGATACAGAGGTGGAACCGAAGAAGAAAGTTGTTCAAAGAAATTCTCCAAAGCGTCTCAAGCCATCTATTGAAGAAACTCCTACACTTAAGCTCAAACCACTGTCTGATCACTTTAGGTATGAATTTTTTGGTGATGCATCTACTTTGTCTGTTACTATTGTATCTGGCCTTTCAGAAATTGATGAAGATAAGCTTTTGAGAATTTTGAGAGAGTTTAAATCAGTAATTGGAGGGACTATAGCAGATATCAAGGGAATCAGCCCTTCTTATTGCATGTATAAAATCCTGCTTGAGGAAGGAAGCAAGCCAATTGTTGAGAAACAAAAAAGGCTAAATCCAATCATGAAGGAGATTGTAAAGAAAGAAATTCTTAAATGGTTAGATGCATGAATCATTTATCCTATATCTGACAGTTCGTGGGTGAGTCTGGTGCAGTGTGTGCCTAAGAAATGAGGCATTACAGTTGTAGCTAATAAAAAGAATGAGCTCATCCCTACTCGGACAGTCACAGGATGGAGAGTTTGCATGGATTATCAAAAGCTGAATAAAGCCACTAGGAAGGATCACTTCCCGCTTCCATTCATTGATTAGATGTTTGACAGGTTGGCTGGTCATGAGTACTATTGTCTTCTGGATGGATATTCAGGATATAATCATATTTGTATTGCTCCAGAAGATCAAGAGAAGACCAAGTTTACGTGTCTATTTGGCATTTTCGCTTTCCGTCGAGTATCTTTCAGATTTTATGGTGCGCCCGCTACTTTTCAGAGATGCATGATTGCCATTTTCTCAGATATGATTGGCACTAATGTGGAGGTGTTCATGGATGACTTTTCTGTATTCGGGACTTCTTATGACGAATGTTTGCACAATCTTGGGTTGGTGTTGAAAAGATGTGTTGAGACCAATCTGGTGCTCAATTGGGAAAAATGTCACTTCATGGTGCAACGGGGTATCATTCTTGGGCACAAGGTATCTAGCAAGGGTCTTGAGGTGGATAAGGCCAAGGTGGGGGTCATTGAAAATCTTCCTCCGCCAATGTCAGTTAAAGGAGTCCGCAATTTTCTTGGTCATGCGGGTTTTTATCGGTGATTCATCAAAGATTTCTCCAAAATCTCTAAGCCTTTATTCAATTTGCTGGAAAAGGATGTTCCCTTCAAATTCGATGAAGAATGTCTAGCTGCTTTTCAAAGCTTGAAAAAGAGTTTAACTACAGCACATGTAATTAATGCACCTGATTGGAATGATCCCTTCGAGATGATGTGTGATGATAGTGACTATACAGTTGGAGCAGGTTCTTGGCCAAAGGAAGCAAAACATCTTTCCTATGGTTTACTATGCTAGTAAGACCTTTAATGGTGCTCAGCTGAATTACACTATTACAGATAAGGAGTTGCTGGCAATTGTGTATGGTTTTGAGAAATTTCGATCTTATTTGCTTGGGGAAAAGGTGACAGTTTACATTGATCATGATGCTATTCGATATTTGGTCTTGAAGAAAGATTCAAAACCTCGGTTGATTTGATGGATTCTCTTACTTCAGGAATTCGAGCTGGAAATCAAGGACATAAAAGGTACTGGAAAATCAAGTAGCAGATCATCTATCACGGTTGGAAGATCAAGGAAAGGCTTCACTTGACAAGACATTGATCAATGAATTTTTTCCCGATGAGCAACTTTTTGGGGTACAATAAGAAGAACCATGGTTTGCAGATATTGTGAACTATCTGGTGAGTAATGTTATTCCCCCAGAACTCTCTTATGCTCAAAGGAAGAAGTTTCTGCATAAGGCGAAGTGGTATCAATGGGATGAGCCGTTCTTGTTTAGACAGGGAGCTGACCAGATTATTAGACGATGCATTCTGTATAGTGAGACTGAGGGAATCTTACGAGACTGTCATTTTACTGTGTATAGTGGACATTATGGTGGAGAGAAGACCACTGCTCGTATCCTTCAAGCAGCATTCTTCTGGCCTACTTTGTTTAAGGATGCTCATCAGTTCGTTTTGAGATGTGATCGCTGCTAACGAGTTGGTAATATATCCAAGACAGATGAGATTCCTCTTAATGTGATGCTCGAAGTTGAGATTTTCAATGTTTGGGGAATCGACTTCATGGGTCCATTTGTCTCATCCTACAATAATCAGTATATTCTGTTGGTGGTAGATTATGTGTCCAAATGAGTCGAGGTTAAAGTGTTACCAACCAATGATGCTAAGGTATTGATTAACTTCCTTTATAAGCAGATATTCACGTGTTGCGGCACTCCAAGAGTTATAATCAGTGATGAGGGATCACATTTCTGTAATCGCAAGTTCACTGCATTGATGGAAAAGTATCATGTGAATCATCGTATTGCCACAGCTTACCATTCTCAAACTAATGGGCAAGCTGAAGTGTCTAATCGGGAGATTAAACGTATCTTGGAGAAGGTGGTGAGTCCATCAAGAAAATATTGGTCTTTGAATCTAGATGAAGATGTTTAGGCATATAGAACAGCATTCAAGACTGCTCTTGGTATGTTTCCTTTCCAGTTGGTGTATGGGAAGGCGTGTCATTTGCCTGCGGAGTTAGAGCATAAAGCATATTGGGTTTTGAAGAAGCTAAATCTTGACATGGAAGCTGCTGGAGAGAAAAGAAATTCTTCAACTAAATGAACTCGAGGAGTTTCGACTACAGGCATATGAGAATAACAACATGTACAAGGAGAAGGTCAAGAGATAGCATGATAGGAGGTTAGTGCACAAGTCATTTGTGCCTGGTCATAAAGTTCTATTGTACAACTCTTATCTCCAACTGTTTCCAGGAAATCTTAAGTCGAGGTGGTCAGGGCCATTCACGGTCAAAACTGTGTTTCCACATGGAGCGGTGGAGATTTTCGATACGCATCTGGATCAAGCTTTCAAGGTGAATGGGCAAAAATTGAAGCATCATTATGGAGATACGGCAAACCGTGAGGTGGTGAGCACCGTTCTATTGACAACTTGAGTTTGAGGTTTCATGTCAAGCTAGCGACGTAAACCAAGCGCTTCGTGGGAGGCAACCCATGATTTTTTGTATTTTAGTATGAAAAAAATAGAAAAATCAAAACAAAAACACACCACAGCCCGAATTTAACTCTTTTTCTTCCCTAATCCAACCTTAATTCCTATTCCTAAATACTCCTAACCCAAACCCATATTTATCCTATATATACATACATCGTACATACCAATCTCTCACAATTCTTTCACCTTCAAAACCCTAGTTTCTCCTATACACTACATACATATAAAATCTCTATTACTCTTGCAATGGCACCCAAAAGATCAAGAGTCGTGGTGAGTAGCAGCTCTAGTCCCTTATCTACCAAGGATTCGAGTGCTGGTGGAGTGACAAACAGGTTTTCTTCTCCTGAGGCCCAGGCTGAGTTTACGAGATTGATGTCCAAATCAATTGCGAATGAGAGGGTTTTCTTACCTACGGAGAAGGATGGAAAGTTTTGGGAGATGGTTCTGAAGTTGGGTTGGCAAACTTTCTGCGAGGTTCCTACTACTGTCCCGATGAGCATCATGCGAGAGTTCTACGCGAATGCTAAAGCGGACAGGAATGGGTTTTCTGTGGTATATGGTTTGACGGTGGATTATTATCCCGCGACTATTCATCAGGTCATTAATCAACCCGCGAGAAAGCCGACGTAAGAGGACTGGGTGAACAAGTCTAGGGATGAATTGGATCTTGATTATATTATGGCTGAGTTGTGTGTTCCGGGCACATAGTGGAAGTGCAAGAAGGGCACAAATGAGCCGCTCACTTTTCCGGCTGCATGCATGAATAGGTATGTTCGGGCTTGGAATGCTTTTGTGTGTGAGAACACTATGCCTTCTTCACATCGGCATGATGTTATTATTGATCGTCCTATTCTACTTTGGGGTATATTGAATGAGAAATATGTGGATCTCGCTCAGGTGATCTATCAGGATACGCTGAAGTTTCTGCAAGGCAGGACATCAGAGGTGATTCCTCATGCCTCTATTGTAACGAAGCTTTGTGTTTTGGTTGGTGTTCGATGGCCTGAGTTGGAGCAAATGCAGATGTTGAGCACTCCAATTGATAGCTCCACAATCTCAGGTATACAGGAGTAGTATGGAGGAAAAGCTGATGAGAAAGGTTTGGGTTACACTCATGATCATTTGCCTGGTGGCCAGCCAGCTGATCAGACTTATGCTGGTGGTTCTTCTCCAACTAGGCATGCAGATTGGAGAGATGCTTGTGGAGAGGCTAGTTCTTCACGTGCTCAGCAGGAGGCGGGGGATGGTTCTGGGCTTGACGATGCACAGTTCAGGAGATTGGCCAGACGCATGGATGCGATGCGCGATATACACAATCATTTTGCTGTAAACTTGACATAGGCTTTGGGTACTGCTTTCCGAGCGACTAGTGTTGAGGTTAATTGGCCGATGTTTGGTGTTGATTATATGTATCCGCCACCTGATACTCCACCCGATGAGTGTGATCTTTCTGATGACTAGGTATGCCTAAAATCCTTATTATTACCTTCAATGAGGACATTGAAAATTTTAAGTTTGGGGTGAAAATGTAAGGATTAGTTTGTGTGTGTCCATATAGATTCATATAGATTCATGTTACATGTTTAGTTGTATTTCATATATGTATTTTTGCATGATTATTCATATAGGATATTTTTATTTATGTTTTTATGTAAGTTCATATAGTTGCATGTGCATACATATAACATGATCCCTTAGGTTGAGCTATTTCTATTTGATAAGTTGATATTAATTTGAGTGTGGTGATGACGAATAGAGGGTTGTTTAAGTCTTAATGAATTGATTTGCATGCCAAAAAAAAAATCACAAGTATTATAGGATTGTGTTTGATCTAGATCATGATCATACTTGTTTATTTGTTTAAGATTGAATCACTTGGTTATATTTAGAACTTTTGGTATTCTCTTAATGACAAAAGAGCACTGAATTTTAAAAATGGAGAAAAGTAGGATTTTCAATGCTAGTTATGAATAAGGCTAGGCGTCAAATGGCTAGTAGTTCCGGCTCATAATATATAAGTAGTCTAGGGTTGAATGAGATGGAGTGAAACACACTCATTCAGAAAAAAAAAACAAAAAAAGAAGAAAAAAAGTATGTGTTTATGCATAATTGATCAAGAGTGAGGTCTTTAATACTAGAGTTATTAAGTTCTAGGGGACTTTATGCCTAGTGACCTAAGGCTTTGATAGTCTGCGATCCTCTAACCTAACGCTCGCTACATGGGTATTATTGTATAAGTCTTTTGGGACCTTATTCATTACACGGTCAAATAAGCATCTCTGTTATGTGTTCAATAATAGCGTGAATCCTTGTATAACTCTAGTATAAAGGAGGTGTTGTGAGTCATTATGCGTTTAACGTCTATTCTTTCTATAAACTTGTGACTGTTTTGATGATAGATAAGTTACGGTTATTGATCTAGTATCGAGAGTATATCTGTTAAGCATCCATCAACGCACATTTCTGGTTTGTGAGTTGGTTTGTTGGGTTTATTCGAACTCTATTAAAAGTCATTGCACTCTTAGAGACATTAGCTTGTTGGTTGGTTATAGTTATTCTGAGGGGAACGATTGCATTGTCATTTAGTTGCATTCATGTAGTTGCAATCATGCATTAGTTTTGTTTTGTAGTTTTTGAGTTTGTTTATGCTTGAGGATAAGCATCGATTCAAGTTTGGGGGTGTGATAATTGGATTTTATATCCACTTGGAACGCTTCATTACAGGCTTAAGTTGGTGTTTTGGACTCAAGTTATTGGTATTTTTGATGTGTTTTGTGTTATTCAATTACAGGCATTAATTGGATGAAGAAAGAACCTTTTCAAGGAAATATGCTGAAAAGAGGTCAGATTCTGAAGTCAAGACCACTCTTAAGCTGAAAAGCATCTCGATAACTTTGCGTGGACTGTTGAATCATCAAATTCTGACGAGCGGAACTCAAATTACAGCTAAAATAAGAAAATGCAGAAGTCTAAGATCAGAGGCATGGCGCACCCCCGCATGAAGCGGGGCGGCCGCGCCATTTTGTCAAAATATGCATGTGCCCATGCGGGAAGCGGGGCGGCCGTGCGGGTTCCTGGCCCAGAATCCTGATTTGAGTCTGTTTTGGTGATTTCGCGAGCCCAGGTCGTCCAGAAGCCTATATATATCAATAAAAGGTCATTTTTAATAACAAGGAGCCAAGGGAGAGCAATACGTAGACCTAGAGAGCACAAGATAGCTATGGAGAAAAAGACTTTTGTATTTTTTAATATAGTCGATACTTTGGAAGCTTGTTTTCAATTTGTCTTAAACCCTAATACTCTTATATTCATTATCATGTTTTCATTGGAACCCATGGTGGTGATGAGTTTATTTATGAACTAATCGTTGTCATGGGGTTCTAACGGATTTATCTATGGATTTCAATAGTTAATTGTTTTAAATCTTTAGTGTGTGGTGATTTATGATTTCCTAGTTTGGTTGTGCTTATTCGTCTTTGATGCGTAGATAACATCTAAGATTGTTTGTTAATCTCTATTGAAGCGATGGTGAATATAGAGGTTTAGAACTTGTCATGCTAGCATAGGTTTATGTATGAATTGACATGCATAATTCATGGGTAATTTTAACCATCTCATTCACCCTATGTAATCACGATAGATAACTTGTTCTTAAACCATTATGTTTTCAAATATTATAGACATATATGGTCTAAGAATATTTGGTGTCTATTTGGCTTCTATCTTGATTGTGGATGCTTAGTAGTAGGGTATATGTATATCGAAAGATAGCGTATACTAATTTCGTGTTATCTGATTAGTCATCATCACCATCGCATGCTATTGATAAAGGCATAAACTTTGAATGAAGTATTTAATGAAGTTAGAATCTCATGTTTTATTCTCATATAAGTAATTCACTTTTGAATCTCTTAGTTAATATCTGCTAGTTAATTCTCTTAAGTAGTTAATCAAATCAAACTTGTTACTTGTCTTAGCTGTGAACGATAATCATACATTGTTGCATAAGTGCATAATCTGAACTTAACCTAAAATGATTCTCTGTGGGAACGAACTTGAATTGAATCTTATATTACTTGTGATCGCATATGCTTACGTCTATTTTCGCGTTTGAATTACAACGAACAACTAGAATAATGATTGAAAGTTGAAAAATGGATCAATTAAGGTAAGTATTTCTTCCATATTCTAAATTCAGAATAGTTAAATGTTTTTATATGTCGTTGTAATTGCTCTTAATTATGCAAGTACGTTTTTATTCTTGTTTCTTATTATTATTTGTGATCTCTTGAGCAAATACCTATTATTCTGGGTTATTTGCAAACCCTGAATCGGGATGTTTTGAAATCAAAATGATTTGACATCAAAATACTCTATGGGCTAGATGGTTACGATAAGGGCCAGAGATGGCTGGACCCTTTGATATGAGGGCTAGGGATGGCCTGGACCCAATGGGCCGGGGATGGACCGAACCCTTGTTTATTGGGCCATAGTGTCAGGCTGCCCGAATGGATCTATACATGTAGGTATAGATATGCACTGTATCCTGACTGATCAGCAGGGTATAGGTGCGAATGTTGATTCTAGTGTCAAGTCTAATTTATTGTTGATCGCCATTAACGTCATTCCTTCTTGGAAAGTTTTATGATTACAAAATCGGACAAAGAATTGATTCAGGAAGTGAATCGGGGAACTATTCGTTGATTTTCTTTATCTATGATTGAAGGCTAATAAGGGCCGATGATTTATTCGCTCAACTGTTTTAATAAATAAAAATGTTTATAAAATCATTTAAAGATTGTTTATGGGAGTTCCTTTTGATTATAATACCTGAAAACCAGTTATGATACTTGTTGGGCATTTCTGGCTCACTCTTGCTTTGTGAATTCTTATTTTTTTCAGTATTAAATGAGGATAAAAGTGAATAGCTCTTAATATAAAGCAAATTGGAGAGAGCCCAATTGCAGGAAGTTGGAGATCTCAGAGTGAATAAGACGAGGAAGATAGTAAAGAGGTAATAAAAATTTATTTAGTTGTTATGAATTTTAGAAGGTTAGATTCTTGTTTCATACCATAACCTGTAAACGATCCGGAATTGAGGGATTATCTGTATATATGTTTTAATACACAGTTTTTTATTGTTTAAAGTTATTTGGTGACACCCCATCCTGACCCCAGATTTGGGGATGTTAAAGGTCACCCAAATTCTGGTGTTACTTGAGTTTCTTGTTGTTATAAGCATTAGATTACCTGAAAGAATACTTGATATGGACCCAGTATTGTCAAATTTCGAGGGTTAAGTGGACCTGTTATTATGAAGGAGTTCAAAAATTTTCCTGATAGGAGATTGCAAATCTTGTTTAATAGTATCGACGATAGAGTCAACATGCGAGAACATTATATATATCCAATTCATGAAATTATTAAAGTTAAAAGGAACTGATATGTTGCGGGTCTAATGATGGACTTACGTGGCATGGACGGAATGAGAAATTATGATTGTGAACCCCGTAAGAAAATGATTATGTTCAAATTGTCAAAGTATTAAACGTGAAGGCACGATGCTGGAAATGCGAGACTTAATAGTAGGAAAATTGGAATAGTAGGCGATTTTACAAAGGCATTTCCTGAGGACTTTACGAAGTTATTATATGACTTGGATTTGGAATTGATTAATCAAACAAGCCCTGAAACATAAGTGAAACGTGGATGGCGACCAACGGTGTCATTCTTTTCTCTAATACGATAACATATATTCTTCTTGATATTGAATACGCATGAGCTCCTTTCATTAATAAGTTATATGAGGCAAGAAGGTAAGCAAATTTATTATATCCCTTTAAAACCATTTTTCTTCTCAAAATATTGCTTTTTGATTGAGACATGCAGTTTTATGATGTGACGCTTTGTCAGAATGACGAAGAGTATGGTGGGACGCCATCTAATCATGTACTATATGCCATATTGTATGAAAGAGTGGCCATCTTGAGTACAAATATGGTTGTCTCATTCATATCTAAATCATCACTCATTATTTCCTCTTCAATTATGATTTATTGACTTATGGATCCTTCCAATTGTTTCGTTGCACTGTTGTTCTTTAAAAAGCTTTCCAATCAGAATCATATACACAAATTCTCTTCATGTGTAATGTCTACTTTTTGAGTGATTTAAAAGAAATAAATTAATTATGTATAGTAGCTGGAATTACATAATGAGTATAGATATGATAGCAAGCCAATAAACGATGGACAATTACATGCAAAGAAGAATTGATATGCAGATAACGTGGTTGTTGCGAGACATCAAGTCAGAAGTGGATATCTGTTATATATGAATTTTTTTGTCATAATTCCAACAAAATGTTATATTGTGTTAACATGATATATTTGAAGTCTGAGATTTTGGCTTAAAATGGATTAGTTAGCGAACTGTATTAGTACGATTAACCATAGAAATAAGAAAGTAAAGTTGCGTATAACAGACAAAGAAAACGATTGACTGAACAGCAGAGGAAGATGAAGGAATTCTTAATGATGAATTAGATGAGTGATTAATACGTTAAAAATGTGAAACATACCTCAATCATGTGGAAGATGCTTGACATATGGGTTTGAGAATCGAAGAAATTTTAATTATGAATAAAGTTCAAGTGTGTTCTTCAAGGAATTGTTAGGCTTTCCAAATCAAGTAAGTGAGTTATGGTGAATTTGACGCTTATAACTGAGCCAGCGACGAAGGTTCTGTATGGGAAAACATAAGTAGAGATGAAGAAATGGTGATCCAACGGTGAAATCTTTTAAGAAGTAATGTTTTAAAACCAATTGAATTTTCACAAGACTATGATAATCTTGGATGAGACCATGTGTTGGTTATCAGAAGTTAAATAAGTTAACTAATGAGAATAAATGCGTATTCTCAAGGATAAAAGAGTTGCTCTATCAGTTGAAGGTTCAGTATAATTTCCTAAAAGTAATTATATATAAATATCAACAGTAGAAAATAAGATTAAAAGATATCTTTAAATGGATTTATGAACAGGTATAAGTAATATGAATCGTTAATTAGAGAGCTTGAATTGAAAAATGAACTAGAAGAATCTTGGAATAAAGTTTTTGAAAAATAGTAGAATAATTTTATATTCATTAGTAATATTTCTGTGATATTCTGAAAGAATTGAGCAAAGGTATGGTTATATTAATTAATTGTTTGTTTATGACCTTAGTTCGATTAAAAGATGTATGTTAAGTCAGTTAGTAGTATATGTGGTTATCAGCATGATATGTTCTGAAGTATGGTGAAATAAGAAGTTTGGTTGATGGTGGTGGATTGATATGGTTGTTAGTTGTTTGGTTGATTGTTGGTGTTGGCTTAAGTCCGACCGGTAGTCAATAATATAGAGGATGTTTACCAAATTTTCGGAAAATATCCTGCTTTTAAAGATAAAAAGTATACTTCTGCGTATTATTGATATTCCTGTTGATATTCCAAATGATTGTGATCTTGGTTCTTGAAAGAAGTTGTTATAGCCAAATTGACTTTATATAATTGGTCTTTGATTTCATTTAGCTAGTCATCACTTGGTTCAATTGATCAATTAAAAGAGTTACTTGGTTAATTTTATCAATTAATGGTCAGTTAAATGGAAATCGATTCCAATTAGATTAAGTCAAATTCTGATATGATTTTCATATCCGAAATCAAAGCAATTAGGAATTTGGAGGAAGTAGGGACATCAGTAGAATTTAGAAGTTTAGTGGAATTAGTGTGATTTTACTGCAAGTTTGTGCGAGGCTTTATCTAAATGAATATGCACTTTTGCAATAGACAAGATAAATAAAAAGTTATTTGTACATGCAAGTTAGAAGAATGTTCTCAAGAACTAAAGGCTCAACATAGAGTGAAGAGAAGGAAGAAGGAAATAATGAGAGAGAGGACATCAGTAAGATTCGGAAGCATAGCGAAATAGGGTGATCTTACCATAAGTTTGTTGAGACTTTGTCTAATTGGACATGCCTTTTTTTTAAAAGATAATAGAAATAAAAAGGTTTATTCATATACCCATGTGAGAAAACGTATCCAAGAACTAGAGGTTAAATACAAGATCCGGGAAAAGGAAGGGGAAACAAAAGGAAAGAAGAAGAAAGAAGAGGTTGGTAACTCCACAAAAGTGGATATTGTTAGATGATCAAAGAAAATTTATCATCTGCAATACTGTTTTCATGAAGGACTTGAATGTATACCAATATAGAACGACAAAGTAATTAGGAGTACTCCAAAATACTAGAAAACTCGTGAATACAAGTTTCCGATGTTAGTAAAAGATGGCAATGATAGTATGTGAACTAAAGATGGGGAGGTATTGTATATTTGGGGAAGAAGGTATATAACTTACACAGACCCCAATAATTTGAAACATATTTTCATTTCGAGGAAGTCAAATATGAGACAGATGGTAGTTGGAACTGGTTAGAAATGAGAGTTACGCGATTAGCGATTATTTGAGCAAGGCTAATGAGGTAGCTGTTAATTCAGTGAAAAGAAAAGATGGAATTTGATAATTCTATTAGCAAGAATAGTAGAAGAGTTCAAATAGTTATGAATTGAAAGTTTTCATTCCAGAGTTAGCCACAGAATTGGCTTATCTAATGATAAACAAGTCAGTACTATTGAGAAAAAAGGATTCGCATATGCTAAGAAGAACTAATGAGCCAGGAGAATGGAGAACTTAACTAGGAAAGGAAGTGGAATCAAAAGGATGATAAAGAAATTTTATAAGTTGCCAGGATATAAGTAAGCTATAGACATCATGTGTGCCAAAGCTAAAGTAAAGAACATAGTGAAACGCCTATAACTTGAGATATGAAATTCATTCTGAGAATATGATTAAATATTGAGGGATAAAAGAAGATATTGATTGACTTGGTATAAGAGCGGAGATGGTAGAACATGCAAGTAGATATTATACCTACCGAAGAATCAAAGCCAGAATCAAGGATTGAACATATTATTATAACCGTTTTAAAAATGAATATAGCTCGTTAAGGGTCGATATAGTAGAATCACTTAAGAACCAAAGATGAAGGAAGTGTTATTTAAATTATTATGTATAGGTTAATTAAACCTAATCATTCTCTTATTATGAATACTTTACTTAATAAGTAAGTTCGATATCGCTTAAAGGAGATTGTGGTACGTCATCAGATTCAAGTATGGATTATAACTGATCGATATTATTACTTAATTTAGTATGTTGGCAGAAGTATCAAAAATGTTGTGAATCGTGCTGAATCGGAATAGGATATACCACTCATGGATAAATGGGCGCCAAGTAAGGCAGAACTAAAAGATAGGAATTTGGCTAAACCTCGTTCACTTGAGAGATCCAAGTTATACTGAGAATATGATATGTTAGGTCACAAAACACTATAGAAGGGGGTTGAATATAGTGTTTATACAATCAAATCGATTTAGAACACAAGTATGTAACAATAATCAAGTTTATTCAATATAATAAGCTCTGTTACAAAGTAGGTTAAACTACTCTCTCAATGATGAACAATATCACTAAGAGCTGCTAGGTTACAATGAATAATGTTCTCGTGAATGATAACACATTTAGTGTAAACCCTAAGCTGTGTTTATATAGTACACAGTTACAAGATATATTCTAATTGATATGGAATATAATTTTGTCTCCTAAAATATATCAATCAGATATTATCTTCTATAGTCCTATAGATGTCCAAATCTCCGTGCATATCTTTATTTGTTTAATCCAGATCCTCTCCTGTAAATCAGCCGCATTCCTTATATGAAGTCTTCCCGCACTTCAGTCCTGATATATCTTCTGACGCCTTAAGTTCTGATATAAGTTCCGACTTCAGTAAGTTCTGATTTCCAGTAAGTCCTGATAAGTCCTGATATTAAGTTCTGAAACTAAACACAACAGATTAGACATGACATCACAAATATATATAACAATCTCCCCCAACTTGTAAATTATGGAAAATATACAAGTTAATAGATTTGATGATGTCAAAAACATTTAAGTACAAATGCAATGAGAGTTTATTTAGACAACTAACTACAACTTATAGTACATGTAGCTTTACCAATTTCACTGGATCAATCTGAATCCAAAGTGATTCCTTGTAAAGTCTTTTACCAGCTTGTCTTCAGCTTTTCTCAGAACTTCAACTAACTGTGCTTTGACTTGCATCAGTTCTTCATCTTCATTATCACCAATTTGATAAATGGTTGTTCTGAGTGTTGGAATAGATGTTCTTTCAAGACCATCTCCAAGTATGATAACTCTAGGATGTGAAGAGTCTTCATTATAGCACAGACACTTTCCTTTCAGAATAACTTCCACCTTAGCAGAGTTCTTCCTCATAATAATTTATCTTCCATCATCTTCAGTTATTTTTGGAATGTACTGAGAGGCTTTTGTACCAGAGATTCTGAGAAGATCTCTTATAGCCTTCAACATGTAATCTGACCATCTTCTTGTAACATCAGATTTTACTTCCAGAAGATAGTGAATATGTTGAAGCTCTTTGACAGACTTCTTTAGCACATCAGTATCAGCTAGTCTGTAAGTTCTGCCATCATTGAGAAATAAGATCAATTTCTCTTTTAGATCATCTTTATCATGAGCATCTATCAAATTTGAGCAGACAGCACTTTGTCAAGGTGCTTTTATTTGATTTGTTCATATGGTTTGTCTGTCAATATGAAAGGATCTCTGAGAGTAATTCTACTCCTGTTTGTATCTTTTCTTCATCAGAACCTAATCCAGCTTTATCTCTAGGTTGCTTGGCTCTCAACCCAAACGTTGCAAGTTGATTAATCATTAGATTGGACTTAGGTTCCACTGAAGTAGCTTTGTTCCATAGCAGCTTCTTCTTATCAGCAATTGTCATCTTGTTCAAATCAACTTGAGCTCTGTCAGAGGTTGATGTCTTGATGACTTGATCAGAATTTGTTGTTTCATTTATACCTTGCTATTCTGAAATGTCTTCACTCTGAACAACTTGAGCTATGTCAGAGGTTGTCTTAGATTCTTCTGTTATCTTCTTTCTTTTCAGAGTTTCAACAGTTTCATCTTCTGCAGCTGTATCATCAAAAACCTGAACCATTTTGCACACAGGATTCATCAGGATTTGAGTAATCTTCATCTCCTATTTCTTTGTTGGTTCATCAATCTTTGCTTTCCCTTTTGCTTTGGGATCAATTTCAACTTTTGATCTTGTCTTGGGCTTTGAAGCCTCAGAAGTTGACCTTTCCTTGATCACAATGCCTTTTTCCTTAGGCCTTGGAGGTTTCTTTGCAATAGAAGCTTTAGATTTAAGATTTGTCTTCTCAGCTGCAAATCTAGCTTCTTCCTCCTTTAGAGTCTCTAAATCCATTCCAGGATTATGCTTGAGAAACAATATTTTAGCAATCTCTTCATCAAGTGTCTGAATCTTGGGATCTTTATAGTAGACAGTAGTCTCCCTTCCCTTAAGTTTCATAGTTTGTAAAAACTTCTAAGAGTCTTGAATTCCAGACTGAATCAGAGTATCAGGCTTTGTTATCAGACATTGATCATCAGAACATGCTTTCAGAACTTGAGCATTCACAGCTTCAGAACCTGAATTCTTTTGTGTAGAAGATTTGCTAGAATCAGAAATTAGTTTATGTGAAGAAACTTTGCTGCTTTGAACTTGACCTTGACCTTTGCCCTTACTAGGGTTTCCCTGGTCATCTTCAGGATCATCTTTTTTCTTTAGAGTTTGGCTAGTTGAGCATTTGGACTTAACTACATTCTCCCCCTTTTTGGCATCATCTTTCAGGAGTAGTGAGAGAAGAAGTTCCACTGAAGATTGGATTTCAGTTAATTGAATTTGTTGAGCAGCTTGATTTTGCAAGACCTCATCCAGTTGGGCCTGCTGTTTTTCTTGAACTTTCTCAATTGCTTCCACTTTCTCTTGAATAGGTCTGATAAACCTCTTTTTATCTAGTTTGATCTCCATGTCTAGCTTATCAGCTGTTTCTTGAAGTTTATCAACCTTTGCTTGAGTTGTGGAGTGTAGACCTTGAAGAGATTTAGTACTGAGAGCAGTGACTTTAAGTTGTGTCTTAAAATCAGAATTTGTCAGCAACTCATCAGCTTTTAAAATATGATCTTTTAGAACATTTGAGCTTGGAATGAAGTCAGGTTCATTCCACTTCTTGGTCCATTCAACTCCTCTATGAGTTTCTTCCCATGGAACAGGAGCATCTTCTTCAACAAATTTAAGTAGTGCCTCATTTCCAAGAATTGGAGCATTAACTGGAGCACTGTCTCCAGAACTTGATAACATCTCCTCATCTTCTGATAACACAAGAGTGTGTGTAGCTGAAGGAGATTCTGGAACAACTTCATCTGTTTCAGGATCCAAATCCAGAATTGAAGTAGTAGGAATATCAGCATTTAATGGAGAAACAGGTGGAGTTGACTCATTTGCTTGTGGTGCTTCCAGATACAAGACATTTGGTATATATAACATGTGAATATCAATTTCAGGACTTAATCCTGAATCTTCAACTGTAGTTGTTTCTTTGAATAGAGAGATAGGAGGTGTGATCACTATGTCAGGAACAGTGTCTTCAAGTGCTGGAAGGGCTTCAATTACTGTAGGTTCTGATGAGATCAGAGATTCCTGATCCCCTTGCTCAGCATCTTTAGCATCCTCAGATTGAGGTTGTGCCATATGCCTACCTACTCTCATCTTCCTTGATCTTCTAGATGGAGGAGTGACTTTATCTGTATCAGAACTTGAAGGTCTTTTCCTTTTCAAAATTCCAGAACCCTCAGCTTCATTCTCCATCTGAAGAGTTGACTCTTCAGCTTCTACCTCCTCTTGAAAAAATACCTTTTCAGCTTCTACTATCACAGGTTCTGATGCAGGAACCTGGACTTGTTCATCCTCATCTGATTCATCTCTCAGAATCAGCCTTCTCTTTCTCCTTGGTGGAGATTGAGGAACAGATTTGGTCCTTTTGATTTTGGGCCTTGAGGATGTGTCAGATTTTACAACTGGCACCTTTTGAGAAGTACTAGAGGTTGGTTTGGATTTGAGAGGTGAGGTTCTGATGGTAGGTGCTGATGATTGTGATGGTTGAAAGTAGGTTATGATGGTAGGCTGTGGTTGTGGTTGAGACGATTGAGCTGGTTGAGAGTAGGTTCTAATGGTAGGCTGTGGTTGAGAATTGGAAGGCTGTGTTGGTGGAGGTTGAGAGGATGCAACTTCAGGAAATTTAGGTGTGTATGTGTTGGGGTCAGATTTTACTAAGAACTGTTTTACAGATTCAGGAATTTGAAGGGGTCTTAGTAAGTTTTTCTTATTATCAGTAGATAACAAGTCTGTGAAAGCCCTTTTATGAAGTTTAAAAGGTTCAATTGTCTCACTAAAGTTTTGAGGTGCATCAGAACAACAGAAATTATATATAAGTTTACATAATCTAGCAAAATAAACTGTGTTGCTATCTTCTTTCATCCTATCACCTATAAAACCCAAAATTGCAGTAGCATAATCAAAATGAATTTGATTAAGAAGGGCATACCCAATTTGCTGACTCATTATTGGGATAACATCAAAGTTGGAGTATTTGTTGGCAAAAGCTTTGGTAATGCAGTCGAAAAAGAAGCTCCACTCCCTCCTTATGTAGGGCCTCTTCAATTATCCCAGCTTGGACAAAGATTTCTCATAGCCCAGATTTGCAATCATGTTTTGAAGAGCTGACTCCCAAACTTGTGAACTGTAAGAATAGTTTTCTGGTAGATGCAAAGCTTGTCGAATAGTAAACAAGGTAACCAGATGCTCATCTTCCCCTGTTGAAAAAATAATACTTGGATACCCATTTTCACCACCATCATCATATACTCCAGAACTCCGGAATTTGTTTACCTGATAGAAGCTGTGGTTGGGTCAGAGCATAACCAAGTTCACTTCGAGCAAGAAAATCTTGAATGAAGTGAAGTTCAGAAGGAGCCTCGTCCTTGTTGAGAATAGCCATGTAGTTGTTGGGAACAAACTTGGCTCCATCATAAATAAGATCCTTTGGTGCCAGTTCTGTGAAAAATTAACTGAAAAGTTGTGTGTGTATAATGTGTTTGATAAAATTCCTGTGAGAAAATAGCTTCAGAGAATAATAGAGAGTGAGAGAGAATAAGAGAGAGTAGAAACGAATAAAAGTAGGTAAAAGATTGTAAAATCTTTTAACTCTGCTATTTATACTCTCCACGTGACAACGGCTATATTTGTGAAGCTAAACAGACATCTTACACTTGGCAGCATGTAAACAGTTAATACATTATTAGTGGGCACGGTAAACGTGCAGTAATTATTGCTCACATGCGGTTACCAAAAAAACACGCAACCCATTAACCAAATGATTATCACTATTTTTATCTCACTTAATTATTTTCTGATAAATATGACCGTTACAATATAAACTTCAAAAAGTCATAAAAATAAATAATGCCACGTAAGCATCAAGATTTGCATCAGAACTTGACTATTATCAGAATTTAACGGTCATCAGAACATGGCTTCTGTACTCAAAAAATGAATGACTGTTTCTGTGTTTCTTCACACAAATACTGACTGGTTTCTTCAGAGTTTAATTATTAGAACTTTCATCAGAACTTGTCCTCAGAATTTATGCAAATAATACTTAACTGTTTGTCAGAAACAACTTAATCACCACAGTAATTTTCATCATTCATATGGAGTGATAGTGTGTATGTGCAAATGATCAGATAAAGATTGAAGTCTGATAAACTTCAGTATATCTTAGAAATAAGGCATAACTAAGAAAAGTGCTTAAAATCTGTCTTTAATTTTGAAGTCTACTATAGAATAAATTTATGCAAGTATCCACCTCAACTGTTTGTGCTTATTTTATGCATCTTTTGAAATTCTTTTGATAGTGGCTTCTCGGTGTAAATGAGTTACAACTGCTATCAGAATTTATGTTATTATCAGAGTATTTCTCCAGTAATCAGAATTGTGAAAAGTCACCAAGAAAAATTATTTTTTCTAATGCATATTACTTAATACCAGCAATGCACTTAGGTCTTCCCTGTCACATATTTACTCTAGATCTTAAAGGAGTACCTGATTTTAATTTTTCTTTTCTTTTGTTTTCTTCAGATAAGTGAGGCTTATCAAGCATGTAGTTCATCCTTAAGATTTACTAACATCAGAATTTGACAGATAAGAAGCAATAATCTAGTTTATGACTTAGTAATAAGATACACAAAGTAAACTTGACTCAGATCAAAATCAGAATTTGCTTGTGTTATTGATTTCCACATAAATAACTAATTCAAACATGAGATACACAGTCTGTTAAAGACTACTAAGTCAGCATCTAACAAATAATCCTCATTGGAGTGAATAGTCACAGAACATTCAAAACACTTTCAGAGTTTATAGAATCACATCAGATAATAATCAGTATTTAATATGTTACAATTTAAGCACAGATTACATGGAGATAAGACAATCTGTAAACATTGATCATAAAGTCTGATGCATGAGAACAAAAACTAAATAGGTTTTGAGAAAGAACCTGAAACCATTCCAAGTTCATTTACCAGTCTTGTAAAAGTAGCTTCACATAGTGGTTTTGTGAAGATATCTGCTAGTTGTTGATCTGTTAGAACAAAATGCAATTCCATTGTACCTTCCATCACATATTCCCTTATGAAATGGTACGTAATGCTGATGTGCTTTGTCATTGAGTGTTGAACTGGATTACCTGTCATAGCAATAGCACTTTGATTATCACAGTAAATGGGTATTTTAGAAAATTCTAACCCATAGTCCAGTAACTGATTCTTCATCCAAAGAATATGTGCACAACAGCTTCCTGCAGCAATATATTCTGCTTCTGCAATTGATGTGGAAATTGATTTATGTTTCTTGCTAAACCAAGAAACCAATCTGCCCATAAGAAATTGGCAGCTTCCACTGATGCTTTTCATGTCTGTTTTGCATCATGTAAAATCTGCATCTGAGTAACCTATTAGCTTAAAATATGATTGCCTAGGATACCACAATCCTAGATCAGCTGTACCCTTAAGGTACTTGAAAATTCTTTTCACAGCTATTAGATGAGGTTCTCTTGGATCAGCCTGAAATCTTGCACAAAGATAGGTAGCATACATGATATCAGGTCTACTTCCACATTTCTTGAGTAATTTTCTGGTGTACTTGGATTGATTTATGAAAGTACCTTCTTCAGCGCCCGTGTTCAACACGTGTTAAGGCAGCTAAAATGCCTGCTTGACTTGAAGTCCCAGAAAATAGCTAAGTTCTCCCATCATACTCATTTGATATCTTAACTGCATTAACTTGGAAAATCTTTCACAAAGTTTTGTATTTGTAGAGCCAAAGATGATATCATCAACATATATCTGTACCAAAAATAAGTCATTTCCATGGTTGAGGTAGAACAGAGTTTTATCAATTGTGTCTCTGGTAAATCCATTTTCCAGAAGGAATTGAGCTAAAGTCTCATACCATGCTCTTGGAGCTTGCTTAAGGCCATTAAAGTGCTTTGTCAAGTCTGTAGGCATGATTTGGGAATTTTGGATCTACAAAGCTTGGAGGTTGTTCAACATATACCTCTTCTTCCAATTCTCCATTGAGAAAAGCACTTTTCACATCCATTTGAAAGACTTTAAACTTCTTGTGAGCAGCATAAGCCAAAAAGATTCTTATGGCTTTCAATCTAGCAACTGGAGCAAATGTTTCATCATAATTAATACCATCCTGTTGAGAGTAACCTTTAGCAACCAGCCTTGCTTTGTTTCTTGTAATTATGCCATCACGGTCAGTTTTGTTTCTAAACACCCATTTTGTGCCAACAATTGATCTGTCCTTTGGTCTTGGCAATAGGGTTCATACTTTATTTCTTTCAAATTCATTTAACTCTTCCTGCATTGCTTGCACCCAATCAACATCTTGAAGAGCTTCTTCCACTTTCTTTGGTTCAGTCTGAGATAGAAAGGAATGATAGAGACATTTATTTGTTGTTGTTGTTCTAGTTCTGACACCTGCTTCAGGATCTCTAATTATTAAGTTAGGTGTGTGTGATTTAGTCTACTTCCTTGCATATGGAAGTTGATCTCTAGAACTGGATCCTCCGCCATGATCCATGCTATCTCCATCAGCATTTTCTGATGCTCCCCCTGAAGTTATGCTCTCTGAAATTTCAGAATTTGAGTTGGATCCTTCAGGAATTGAAGAATCAGAGTTTCCAGAATTATCAGAATTTGGCTCATCAGAACTTGATGAATCAGAACTTGAAGAGCTAGTGACTGGTTCTGATGCTTCTTGAGAGTCTTGAGATGTGGTATGATCATCAGCTTGCTCCCCCTGAACAGGTGCATTTCCCTTTGGAGCAGTTACCACAGTTTCAATGACATCAGAGTTTAACCCATTAGAACTTACAGGATCAGGATTTAGGTCATCAAAATTTATAGAATCATAATTTACATCTTCATTTTCAAATCTCAGCTGATCGTGATCATTAAAATCTTCAAGTCCAGTAATCTTTTTATCATCAAAAGATACATTGACAACCCTTGTTCTTAAATTGTAGACTCTGAAGGCTTTTGTGGAAAGTGGATATCCAACAAAAATTCCTTCATCAGCTTTTAGATCAAATTTTAACAGCTGTTCAGGATGAGTCTTAAGAACAAAACACTTGCATCCAAATACATGAAAGTATTTCAGATTTGGCTTATTTTTCTTCACCATCTCATATGGTATTTTTCCATGCTTGTTTATGAGTGTAGCATTCTGTGTAAAACAAGCAGTCTGCACAGCTTCAGCCCAAAAGTAAGTTAGTAGCTTTGCTTCATCAAGCATAGTTCGTGCAGCATCAATAAGAGTCATGTTCTTTCTTTCTACAACTTCATTCTGCTGTGGAGATCCATGTGCAAAAAATTCCTGCTTTATTCCATGCTCTTTGCAAAACTCTTCCATGATTGAATTCTTGAACTCAGTGCCATTATCACTTCTTATTATTTTAACAGAATCTTTGACTAACTTATCCAGCTGTCTGACATGATCAGTTAGAGTAGATGCAGTTTCATTCTTCTTGTGCAAGAAATACACCCAAGTGTATCTTGTGAATTCATCCACTATAACCATAGAATATTTCTTCTTTATAATGGACATGACATTGACTGGACCAAATAGATCAACATGCAGTAAGTGATAAGGCTCAAGAATTGAGGATTCAGTTTTGCTCTTGAATGAGGATTTTCTTTGTTTTTCCTTTTGACATGAGTCACAAAGACCATCAGGAGCAAATACTAATTTTGGCAGTCCTCTAACAAGATCTTTCTCTACTAGCTCATTTATGTTGTTAAAATTTAAATGAGAGAGTCTCTTGTGCTAATTCCATCTTTCTTCAATTGATGCTCTACTTAACAGAAAGATTGCAGAACCATCAGAATTTGTTGAAAGTCTGGCTTCATATATTTTACCATGTCTGTTACCTTTCAGAACCACTTTACCTGTAGAATTACTTACAACTTCACAGTGTTCTTTAAAGAAATCCACATGATAACCTATGTCACATATTTGACTCACACTTAGCAGATTGTGTTTAAGTCCTGAGACAATAGCAAATGATTCAATTATGACATTCCCAAGATTGAAATTTCCATAACCTAGAGTCTTTCCCATGCTCCCATCTCCATAAGAAACTCCTGGGCCAGCTTTCTCCACAAAGTCTGATAGCAGGGCTTTATTTCCAGTCATATGTCCAGAACATCCACTGTCCAGAACTAGGATGTTTTTCATGTTGCCCTGCAATCACAAATACCCTTATTGGTTAGTTTTAAGGACCCAGACTTGCTTGGATCCTTTGGCCTTTTTAAGTTTGTTATCATTTGCAGCGGATTTAGTTTCATAGTTTATGCTAACATGCTTTTTATCATGCTTTATATCAGACTTTGCATCAGAATTTACACTAGAAGGAATTACACTAACTTTCTTTAAAGAAGGTTTTATTTGATAATAATCATAGTACAAACTATGATATTCCTTACAAGTATAAATAGAATGCCATAAACTACCACAATGAAAACAAGGATTTTGTGGTTTAAACCTAACAGACTGACTCTTAACTCCTGGTCTAGGAGGTAAAGAGTTTATATCTTTATTTTTCCTGCAAAAAGAAGCAAGATGGTTAGTGTTTCCACAATTATAGCATTTCTTTCTAGGAGCATTAGGAACAGGCATATAATTATTGCTTTTATTTACACATTCCTTTCCATTCCTATTTTTCCTAGCTTCCTTGACTTTGTTCACATTCCTAATCTCTTTCAGCTTATGCTTAAGCTGCTTCTTTGTCATTAAGCCAACATTTACCACATTTGGTTTATCCTGTTTTAATTTGTCAGAAGTTGACTTTTCAAATTTTGACTTGTCAGAATTTGACACAAACTTGACAGGATTAACTTTAGGCTTTTCAACTTTCTTGGTAAAGTTTGGCTTAGATGACGCAGTTTCCTTTTCTTCTCTATCATCTAGATAACCTAGTCCTTCTTTCCAATTTCCATTTTCTAAGATTTTATGAGTTGTTCTTCCAGAGTTAGTCCAAGTTTTGATTATCTCCTTTTCCTTTTCCAGTTCAGATTTGAGAGATTTATTCAATTTTAGCAGTTCATCTTTAACATAAAAAGCCTCATTTCTTTCTTTCTGAGTTTGATGGAATATAACTAACTCTTTTTCCAAGTAGTCATTTCTGTTTTTAAGACCAAGACTTTCAGATTTTAATCTTTCATTTTCTAAAGTCTGATCTCTAAAACTAATGAACATGGTTTTCATATATAATCTTAGCTCAAAAATATCATCAGTATGAAAAGCAAGAGTTGAATGAGGTACCTTTAATTCAGCAGTTTCAGAACTGCTATGAGCATTTGCCATCAAAGCATAGTTCACCTCTTCTTCAGAATCTGAAGTGTCTACCCAGTTTTTCTTCTTTGTGATAAGTGCCTGGCCTTTATCACCTTTTCCTTTCTTGCAGTCAGGAGAGATATGGCCTCTTTCACCACAATTGTAGCATTTGACATTTGAAATCTCCTCTGTCAGACTTTCCTCCTTTGTTTTTAGACTTTCTGAACCCTTTCTTTTCAGAACTTTCACCTTTCCTAGAAAACTTCTTGCCCTTTCTGAATTTCTTGTAGGCTATCTTTGTGATACCCTTCACCATAAGAGCACACAGTTGCATCATCTCTGCATCAACATCCACTTCAGATAAATTTTCAGATTATGAATCATCATCATCAGAATATGATGACTCTGAATCAGACTGTATGATGAGAGCATTTCATTTGCCCCTCTTTGAGACAACCACTTTAGGAGATTCCTCCTCAGCTTTAAATGCAACTGTCTTTGACTTTCTTCCATGCCATTTGCTCCTTTGATCCATCTCAAGTTCATGAGTCTTGAGCATACCATAAATTTCACCAAAAGTAGTTTCAATAAGGTCATAGTTGTCTCTTATGGTAGTAGACTTCAAATCCCAATTTTCAGGAAGAGCTCAAAGGAATTTTAGATTTGAATCTTCAAGATCATATTCCTTGTCCACCAGTGGCAGATCATTCAAAAGTTTGACAAACCTGTCATATAAATCAGTTAATAACTCATCAGCTTTTGAGTCAAAGTGCTCATACTCTTGTGTGAGTATAGTCTTCCTGTTCTTTTTGATGGCTTCAGTTCCCTAGCATCTTGTCTCCAAAGCATCCCATATTTCCTTTGTAGTCTTGCATCCAATTACCCTGTTTGATATGACATTATCAATTGCACTATGAAGCAGATGCCTTACCCTTGCATCCTTGGCAATAGATGAGATGTCTTCAGGTGTGTAATCATTTTTCTCCTTTGGTATCATCTTTGCTGGTTGATCAGCAACTGCAACAGAGAGCTTGGTAGGCTTATATGGTCCATCATTAATTCTATCAAGGTATTCAGGATCTGTGGCTTCTAGAAATATAGCCATCTTTACCTTCCATATAGGATACTCAGATGCTCTCAGTATGGGAACCCTAATACTCTCATATCGACTGTGGGTTTGATTGTTTTGAGTATCTTGAGTTTTGGTGGGCTCAGGTGGAGTTTGTGTTTCGTCAGACATGATTGTAAACTGGATCTCACTGTTTGTATATCAACAGAGAGGCTCTGATACCACTTGTTAGGTCATACAACCCTATAGAAGGGGGTTAAATATAGTGTTTATACAATCAAATCGATTTAGAACACAAGTATGTAACAATAATCAAGTTTATTCAATATAATAAGCTTTGTTACAAAGTAGGTTAAACTACTCTCTCAGTGATGAACAATATCACTATGAGCTGCTAGGTTACAATGAATAATGTTCTCGTGAATGATAACACATTTAGTGTAAACCCTAAGCTGTGTTTATATAGTACACAGTTACAAAATATCTTCTAATTGATATGGAATATAATTCTATCTCCTGAAATATATCAATCAGATATTATCTTCTGTAGTCCTATAGTTGTCCAACTCTCCATGCATATCTTTATTTGTTTAATCCAGATCTTCTCCTGTAAATCAGCCGCATTCCTTATCTGAAGTCTTCCCGCACTTAAGTCCTGATATATCTTCTGACGCCTTAAGTTCTGATATAAGTTATGACTTCAGTAAGTTCTGATTTCCAGTAAGTCCTGAAAATTCCTGATATTAAGTTCTGAAACTAAACACAATAGATTAGACATGACATCATAAATATATCTAACAAGATACAAGACATAGATGTAAAAGAAGACTTTTTGATAATATGGCATAAAAATAGGAATAAATGTTATATGTGGCTAAACGTCAGAGAAGAGCATTATAAAAAATCTCATATCGGGACTTCCCAGAACCAAAATAAATGATGATATGGGTTAGAATATGCGGGTGATGCCTCCAGATTAGTATATTTTCTTCTAAATAGTAAGAGATTTTCGCTCGGCGGATATATTCGATTGTGATTTAAGAAAATTAAGGTATGATAATAAGTTTGTCCGTCATTCGTATCAAGTCGGGATTTTCTCTTTAATTTTAATTCTAGAGTTAAGTTCAAAAACGCTTAGAAACCAAATACATTGTAGGATTAGTATCTCGTTCGGTAATGAATGAAAAGAGTGAGGGATCGATTAAAGAGCTTCGAATGCATTTAGAAGCAGTTACAATTCAAGCTGGTTAAACAAAGAATATGTGGACAATGAGGTTAAACAACTAGTAAATGTTGAAAGCATTCATGAACACGATTGATTTGAATTAGCAAGAAAAGGAAGTTAGTACACATTATGTTGGTCATGTTGAGATAATAAGATATGCAGGAAAAGTGATTTAGCTCCATTATATATAAATGGAGACTTGAGTTAGGTTGTATGAATAACTGATAGAATATTATGTCAGCAAGAGGCTATTGAGTAATAATAATTTGATATTGTGAGTTCAAGTTTATGAAAGAATTATAAGATTGAGAGGCCAACCTGAGAGATTGGAAGTAAGATACTTGAAAAGTATCATTATCTGATTCTTAGCTTGATTCTGAGGACAGGATCATTTTAAGGGGGAAGGATGTAATGACCGAGAAATTTATGACAGTTTTATGTTATATTAAATGAGTATTATATAATTTATGATATTACAAATTATGATTGATTATGAAAAGATTATATGTTATTGTTATATGTGTTTAGTGTAGTCCGGGATATTTTTCGGGTATTTTATTACCTGTCAAATGGATTTATATTAAAATATATACTATCCAGGTTTCGTTTTAATAGATGATATTTCGTATAGAGCAATTGGCTTTGTTTTGCATAATATGACGTATACCATATTGATTTTCGAACATCCAGTTAATTTATAAAATATTTTGTTTCGTGAATAATGATTTTTCCAGGCCCCTACCGGGACGTAAAAGCCCACAAAATTCGTATTTTTATTTTTATAAAATTTTGGGAATATCAAATATTCAACATTCTTGTATATTTGGATTATTCGTAATTTTCAGGAAATTTTAACATAATATTTGCATTTATTGGATTAAAAAATATTTCCCGTTAATTATTAATTTTGGGTTAATTATTTTTATTGAATGATATAATTAGGCCCTAAATGATTTTGGAGGTATTATTTTTATAACTATAAATAAAATTTATCTATTATTTAATTATAAAAAACCAGAAAAATAAATAAAAAATCTAAAAATTCTCTGAAAATTTGTTCTTCGTGTTCTTGAGGATCAATCGATCATTTGAAGGTGATGTGGATCTCAGGAATTGAAGTATGAGTAAACAATTTGAAGCCTACAATCCATACTACCTATATCCATCATCAAAATCATCAAACGGTAGGTAATTTTTAATTCGAATTTTTAGGGTTTATGTTCAAAATAGGGGATTTTTGATTCATGAATCGTTTATTGATTCTGATTATAGGGTTAGCTTTATTAGGTGATTACAATTGATTGGTATATAAACTTGATGATTATAACCCCTCGATTAGTTAAATCGAGTTCTTGAATTTTATTGATTTTAAGTTTCAATTTTCTGGGTTGTGTGTTAATCGTTTCATGATTATGATTATATGATTAGACTATACGTAGTTCATGCTTTGTTTTATGATTTATTTCGTCGAGTTTGGTTACTGATTTAGTGATCGTCGGTTTTTTGTCGGATTGAGCATCATGAAATTGCTATATAATGATCTGTTTGATCGATTTAGGATCGATTGGTAAGAAAAACCGTTGCAAACAGTGTTGTTTGGGCCATGAACGGAGCCTGGTCGGAGTTCCGACCGTTCACCGGATTTTACAAAATTCCGGCCAACTGGGGCGGTTCTTCCCGACCCGGTGGTATCCATTTATGTTCTTCAGAACCCGGTTTAAAACCCGGTTTTGATTCTTTAATTCCCATAACCACTTTCAAAAACTTGTTCCTGATGATTTTTCTTTTAAAAATAATTGAAAAAATACATTTCTAATTTCTGAAAATGATTTTAAATTCAAAATTTATTTAGTTAATTATTTAAAAAATTAACTAAATTATTTTAAATCCAAAAAATTATTTTCTTTACAATTTTTAAAAATCCAAATTTGATTTAATTATTTATAATTTATTTTAATTAATTATTTTTAGATTTAATTAATTGATTAATTCATTTAATTAATTAATTTTATCTATAAATAGTTAAATAAAATATAATTATTTATAATTTAGTCAAATAATGATTTAAAAATCATTTTGAGCTTTTAAAAATTATATAAAGGTATTTGAAATTCAATTAATATTATTATTAATTGAATTATTCTTATTTTATTCATAATAAATCAACCGTTCGTCCGTTTAATACGAAACGAACGCGTTTAGACTTAGAAAAATATTGTGATTCTATTAAAATACTTTCAAGACATAAAATATTTCATTTCGAAAGGTCGGTTGATTTTGTAAACGCTTCTGAGTCGCGTAATTATCAAAAATCCGTATTTCGACTCGGTTTCAACTTTAAACGCCTCGAGTCGAATGTTTTGACGAACTGAGTTTTATGTTATATGAAATATGTGATACGTGCCTTATGTGTCTACGTGTTAGGTAAATTGTGAGTCCACGTGTCTTTTAAACTCTATATGATTAAAGGTGATTATTATCAGTTATTATCGGGGGTAGACGATAAGGATAAGAGTATAAGAGACAATTATATGTTGCCGATTAATTGAAATAGTATCTTTTATGATAGATAAATCTAGTTCAAGGCGTTCAAAGCCAGACAATGATAGTAACAGTTAAGCCTGATTATTTGTGGTAATAGGACGAGCGGATACAGAATAGAGGTGAACTAGAATAATAATTGAAAGTTGAAAAGCGTACAATTGA
This sequence comes from Apium graveolens, assembly GCF_009905375.1. Classification (NCBI taxonomy): domain Eukaryota; kingdom Viridiplantae; phylum Streptophyta; class Magnoliopsida; order Apiales; family Apiaceae; genus Apium; species Apium graveolens. Next base: position 25,948,139 of record NC_133653.1, read on the forward strand.
GGCAAGTATTTCTTCCCTATTCTAAATTCAGAATATTTAAATATTTTTATATGTCGCTGCAATTACTCTTAATTATGCAAGTACCTTTTTATTCTTGTTCCTTATTATTATTTGTGATCTCTTGAGAAAATACCTATTGTTCAGGGTTATTTGCGAACCCTGAATCAGGATGTTTTGAAACTAAAATGATTTGACATCAAAATACTCTACGGATTGGATGGTTACGATAAGGGCCAGAGATGGTTGGACCTTTTGATATGAGGGCCAGGGATGGACTGGACCCTATGGGCCGGGGATGGACTGGACCCTTGTTTATTGGGCCATAGTGTCTGGGTACCCGAATGGATCTATACATGTAGGTATAGATCTGCACTGTATCCTGACTGATTAGCAGAGTATAGGTGCGAATGTTGATTCTAGTGTCCAGTCTAATTCGTTGTTGATCACCATTAACGACATTTATTCTTGGAAAGTTTTATGATTACAAAACTAACAAATAATTGATTCAGTAAGTTAATCCGGGAACTGTTCATTGATTTTCTTTATTAATGATTGAAGGCTAATAAAGGTCGATGATTTATTTTCTCAATAGTTTTAATAAATAAAGATGTTTATAAAATCATTTAAAGATTGTTTATGGAAGTTCCTTTTGATCATAATAACTGGAAACCAATTATGATACTTGTTGGGAATTTTTGGCTCACTCTTGCTTTGTGAATTCTTATTTCTTTCGGTATCAAATGAGGATAAAAGTGAATAGCTTTTAATAGACAGCAAAATTGGAGAGATCCCAGCTACAGGAAGTTGGAGATGTCAAAGTGAATAAGACGAGGAAGATAGTAAAAAGGTAATAAAATTTTATTTAGTTGTTATAAATTTTAGAAGGTTAGATTCTTGTTTCATACCATAACCTGTAAACGATCCAGAATTGAGGGGCTATTTGTATATTTGTTTTAATATACAGGTTTATATTGTTTAAAGTTGTTTGGTGACACCCCATCCTGACCCCAAATTTGGGGATGTTACAGGTGACCCAAATGTTGGTGTAAGGACTAGAAGTGCAACTGCTAATGAATGTCTATATGCATTCTTTCTTTCACAAATTGAACCTAAGAAAATTGATGAAGATCTACTTGATCCTGACTGGATATCTGCTATACATGAAAAGCTAAATCAATTTGAAAGAAACGAAGTTTGGAAGTTGGTTCATGAACTAAGGAACAGAAGTATAATTGGAAAAAAATGAGTGAACGGGAACAAAATGGATAAAATTGAAATTGTAACAAGAAACAAAGTAAGGTTGGTTGCAAAAGGCTACTCACAAGAAGAAGGAATTGATTATTATTAAACTTTTGCTCCAGTTACAAGACTTGAAGCAACAAGGATCTTTCTTGCATTTGCAGCACACTCAACTTTTAAAGTGTATCAAATGGATGTAAAGAGTGTATTCTTAAATGATGAGTTGGAAGAAGAGGTTTATGTGCAATAGCTACCTAGCTTTGAAGATCCAGAATTTTCAGATTTTGCCTACCAACTTCTCAAGTCTCTCTATGGAACAAAGCAAGCACCTAGAGTTTGATATGACACATTGTTAGAATATTTTCTTAAACATGGATCCACTAGAAGAATAATTGACAAGACTATATTCTACAAGTAGCATGGTGGTGATATTACCCTAGTTCAAATCTATGTGGATAGTATCATTTTTGGTTCTACTAATGAAAAATTATTTCAAAGATTCTCAAAGACCCATGCAGAGTGAATATGAAATGAGCATGATGGGAGAATTAAGTTGTAATATCCCATATTTTCAACTATTATTATTATTATTATTTGGAATTGTTTATGTGATTTTATGTGAATTTTAGGGAATTATCTGGTAATTGAAGTTGATGTTTTGGATGTTTATATATAATATTCTTTGAGTATACTAACTTTTATATGTCCAGAATAAAATATGGATAATTGTGATATTTTCTGGTAATTTTTAGATTGTTACATGATTTTATAATGATTTATGAATTATTAATTATTTTCTGAATAATTACCAAAATTATTTTATAAAGCCGGGAATCGTTCAATCTCAACCGTTTTTGCATTTTTACAACCCGAAACTCTTCCGAAAACTCCTTTATAACCTAATCTGGTAATTCCGGATATTTTCCGTGTTTTGACTTTTTCGATCCGGATTACGGTTTGACCTGTGTGCGGCCCGGCACAAGATTTTCGGTACGATAACCATTTCGATAAATCAACAAAACCCGTATTCTCGAGAGACGGGATATTTTTACGTTATTTTCGTATATGGTGTTTTATGAAAAGCTCGGTTTTGATAATTATCTAAATCTGATATTAAATTGTATCATTTTTATAGTTACTTAGCGGCTAAGTAATCTATTTTGGATCGTTTTATAGTTACTTAGCGGCTAAGCAACTAATTTATCAATCCAAAACAATCCAGAACGAACCAATATTCCTTAAATATAAATAGCCTATTTCTTATTTTATTTATTTCGTTTATTCATTTGCAACCAATACGAATACGGTTAATACAGAGAAAAACCCTAGAAACCGATACGTTCCTGAGAATCAAACGCACGAACGAGGACGTTACTGAACTCCGATTCGGGCGTGTAATATATCAAATTGAAGCTCTCGAAAAATAATTTCTGATTCAACCAACCATTTCACTGCAAAAATCAAGGTGATTTTCTTATTTAATTATTTTAATTCGAATTATTTAGGGAATAAAATATGAATTTTTGCAGATGTGATTATTTGAGTGTTTTGATGATTCCATGTTGTAGAGCATGTTTTTCTGGTCAATTTCATATATTATACTTCAAAAATAGAGTTCATTATCATATAGTAATTGAAGTTTGATTTTCTGGAAATTCTGTAAAAAGCTGCTTTTGGTGTTCTAGAAGAGTTCTGAGAATCAAACCCAAATTTGAAGGTGATATTGAACTCCAAATCACAAGTATTTATAACCGTTGTGAAGCCCTTGATGAGAGCTATCTGTCCGTACCCATATCATCAACAGAGGTTGATTATTCAACAATTTCGATTTTTCAATTTTATTAGTTAAATTCGGTTTTTGAGTTTAAGGGATTGTTTGATGTTTTGGATGGTTGATTATCGTTCCTGGAGTTCTAAGGATCGATTTGGTATATATTTTTGTTAATTCTAGTTCCGATTTCGTGAAGTTCGAGTTTTAGTTTTTTAGTTTTTTTATTTCGAACTTATGTTCTTGATTTTGATTCTGGGTTGTTATGGTTAGGGTTGATAGATTGTACAATTTATGGGCTTCATTTTCATGTATGGATTGCAGTGTTTGGTGTCGAGTTGATGATTTGTGTTCTTGGTCGGAAAAGCTCGGATTATCGCCGACTTTAATGGTCGTTTTGGTCGGACTTCTGTTTCTATCGGGAGTTTGTTGATGTTGAGTGCATAATCAGACCTCTGGAGTTGTCGTGGATCGTTTCGGCATAAAAGCCATGTTCGACTTGAGGGGGGAGGCTCGGTTTGGTTCGCCGGCGACGAACCGGAATCCGACGAACCTCGCCGGTTTATGGGATGAAACCTAGATTCCGACCGAGGTCCGGTGGAAATCCGGTTGTCTTCCCCGTATATTCCGCCCTCAGCTCCTTCTCCAACCTTTTTCGGTTTACAAAAATATTTCTGCTATTTTCTTTTATGTTTATTTCAAAATTCAATTCTTTTTTTTAAAAAAAATCTTTTAGTTTAATTTCAAAAATCTTTTAATTATTATCTTAAATACTAGAAATTATTTACTTAATTATTTTAAATTCCAAGATTTATTTTCTTTTATTATTTTTTTAAAAATCCAATTTGATTTAATTATTTATAATTTATTTTAGTTAATTATTTATGAATTTAATTAATTGATTAATTCATTTAATCAATTAATTTTATTTATAAATAGTTAAATAAATATAAATTATTTATAATTAATTCCAATAAATCCTAAAAAGTTGTTTTTAAGCTTTTAAAAATCATATTTTGGTATTTAAAAATCAATTAATATTATTATTAATTGATTTATTCCCCATTTATTCTTATTTTATTCATAATAAATAAATTGTTCGTCCGTTTAATACGAAACGAATGCGTATAGACTCAGAAAAATATTTCGCTTTCATTAAAAATACTTTCGAGACCCAAATTCTTTTGTTTCGAAAGGTCGCTTATTTTACGAGTCATTCTGAGTCGATTATTGAGCGATAAATCATATTTTTGACCCGATTTCAGTTTTAAACGTACCGAGTCGAACCTTTTGGAGAACCGAGGCATGTGTTATATGAATGTGATACGTGGATTATGTGTTTATATGTTATGTGAATTACGTGCTTGCATGAGTTGAGAGTCTTGTGTTTGACTGTTGTAATTATGTGCGGGCAATCGTATGGGTAGACGATAGGATTTTGACGCGCATTTCGTCGAGTAATTATTGTTTAGACGATTAAAGTTGTATCTTTTAATTATAGATGCGGATCACTCGAGTTGATCAGGACCAGACATTGGGAAGAATAAAATGGAATGATATTGGATATCTGGCTTCTAGCAATCGCAGGAGCAGCATATTAGTGAATTATTGGAATAAAAGACGGTGATGCCTTGAGATGTCAGACTGAGATAATAACGTTTCTATGAGTGTGACTAACTACTAAAACCCAAAGGCAAGTATCCCTATCATCACTTATTGTTCAAGTGATATTTATTTTAAATCTTTTCATGCAAGTATTGCTTTTCCTATTCTCAATTCTGAATAGATAAATATTTTACATATCGCTGAATTATATGATTCTGTTTATGCAAGTACTCTTCTTCTATTCTAAGTTCAGAATAGCTAAGTGATTTTACTTATCAAATTACTGGTTTTATAAATGTTTTGGATTTTGAGAAAAGTGATTTAGTTGCGAATATTCTGTTAGGTCACACTTTCACTGTAGAGGGGGTGAATACAGTGTTTATTACAATCAAATCAAACTTCAAGAACTTATGTAACAGAAAACAAACTTTATTTAAACAATAAACTCTGTTACAATCTGGAACTGTTATCTCTCAGTGATGAACAAAATATCACGAGAGCTGCTAGGGTTATAATAAATAATATTCTCGATAATGATAACGCTTATAGTGTAAACCCTATGTCTGTGTTTATATACTACACAGTTACAAGATATTCGCTAATTGATATGGAATATAATTCTGCTTCCTAAAATATATCAATCAGATATCTTCTATTCCAAGTATTCCATTCTTCACGGAATTCCTTCTTCATGCATATCTCTTCTTATGTTTATCTTGATCTTCTTAACTTTAATCAGCTACTGTCCTTATCTGATCGTCCTTCAGCACTTAAGTTCTGATATCTATCTCCTGATAACATAAGTACTGATATCCCTTAAGTTCTGACTTCCAGTATAAGTACTGATCAGTTAAGTACTGATTTGTTCTGTTCAAATAAGATCTGAAATCTAAACATAAAACATATTAGCCATGACATTATCAAATATATCTAACAATCTCCCCCAACTTGTAAATTAACAAAATATACAAGTTTAACAGATATTTGATGATGTCAAAAACATTAAGTACAAATGCATGAGAAATAGACAAGATAACTACAACTTACAGTCCTTAAAGTTTTTACCAATTCAACTTCTGATAACAACTTCAATCTGTATAAATATCAGAATTTAAGCAGTTGTAGATCTTCGACTTGGCTTCATCATTTTCTGATCTCTCTGATGTCAGGAGTTGTTCTGAGATAATTCTTCAACAAACATTTCTCAGCATATCTGAGTTCATCAATCATTCTCCGTTTGACATCTTTAAGCTCTGCAGTATCTTCACCAGTTTGAAATATTGCAGCTCTGAGATCATTAATCTTTGCTTTTCTCAACTCCCGATCTAGTCTTATGACATAAGCTTTATTAGACTCTAGATTGAATTCAAGCCCCTTAATACCAAGATATGTTCTGATCTGTGCAGTATTAGGCTTCATATCAACAATATCACCATTGTGATTTCTGTACTTTGGAACATATCTGCTGTCAGACTTAACAGAATAAAGTCTTTTCTGTCTCTGAATCTGTTCCTTTAAGTAGTTTGCAGCAGTCTCTGTTATTCTGTCATCCACTTTAAGTAAGAATAATACATGCTCCAATTCTTCAAAATACTTCAATGGAATGGCATTTTGTCTTATATGATAAACCCTACCATCTGTCATGAAATACAACATGATGTATTCTTTCAAGTAGGTATGGTAAACCATCTGTACAGATTCTAGTTGATTCAATCTCTCAGGAGTTGCTCCAATACCTGGTTCACTCAAGGAAGTTGGATCATCGGTAGTGTTGTGTACTCTTCTTTCATCAGCACTTCCCAATCCAGTTTTATCTCTAGCTTCCTTTCCAGTAACTACTCTTGCTTCAAAACCACTTGAAGTAGTCTTCAAAGATTGAGTCTGTTTTGCTTTAGTGAATCCTGGTAGGAGTGTTTTAGATTTATTTTCTGATATCAAGTTAACTTGAGCACTGTCAGAGGTTACTTGCTTCTTCTGAATATCAGAACTTACAATTTCTTGACTCTGAACAACTTGAGCCATGTCAGAGGTTGTTTTAAGAACTTTTCTTGAAGTCAGAGCAAGATTATCTTTTCCATCAGTAATTTCTTCTTCCTCAGGAGGTACATAAGGCTTGATAGGTTCACCAACCTTTTCTTTACCCTTGGATCTTGGATCTATCTGTGGTTGTGATCTAGCCAAAGTTTCTTCAGTATGTATCCTTTCTTTGATCACAATGCCTTTAGGTTTTGGAAGTAACTTTTTACCAGAAGCTTCAGATTTAGATGTGACTTTCTCTGATTTAAGTCTGGCTTCTTCTTCCTTTAAACTTTCCAAGTCCATCCCTGGATTTTCTTGAAGAAATAACTGTCTTGACATTTCCTCATCAAGATCTAGAAGTTCATCAGAACTTATCCTTTTACCAGCAGCAGAACTTATTCTTTTCCCAGTATCAGAACTTGTTCTGTGACTAGCTTGTCTTGATATAAACCTTCTACCTTGACTATGACCACCACCCATTCCAGAGTTTCCTTGGTCATCTTTTCCATCATCCTTTCCTTGCAGTGACTTGTTGGTTTTACATTTGGACTTAATTACCTTCTCCCCCTTTTTGGCATCAGCAGGTAATAAAAGAGAGATAAGTAGTTCCACTGAGGTCTGGATTTCAGTAAGTTGCGATTGCTGAGAAGCTTGATTTGTCAGAATTTGATCAATCTGAGCTTGTTGCTTCTCTTGAGTTTTCTCAATATAAGCAACCCTGTCAATGGTAGGTTGGAAGAACTTTTTCTTATCAAGTTTCCAAACTTGTTCCTGTTTAATAAAGTTCTCCTGAATCTTGTGTAGCTCTGCATGAGTGTTGGAATGAAGACCTTGTAGATGTTTAGTACTCAATGCAGTGACTCTAAGCTGGATTTTAAAATCATCAGAATGTAACATTTCATCAGCTTTAGTCAAGTGCTCAGCAAGATGTAAAGCATTTGGAACACATGAAACTGAGTTCCATTCCTTAGTCCACTCCTGACCTGCAGGAGTTTCACTCCAAGGTACTGGTGCATCCCTGATAACAAACTCCTTTAGCAGTTCAGACTTAGGAGGAGTATGTCCTGAAGGACCTGCTTCATCAGCATCTACAGTTGTAGCAGCTTCACCAGTATCTCCAACATTTGCAGCATCAGAACTTAAAGAATCAGTATCTTCTGATAAGACAACTGTATGAGTAGCAATGGAGGCTTCAACATCCTCTAATTGCTGATCTGATACTAAGTTCTGATCAACAGCCATATCCTGATGCTCACCTAAAATCTGATCATTATCTTGATGCAGAGAAGGTGTTAGTGATAACTCAGGAGTTTGAACAGCATCAGTAACAGGTGTTGTGGAAGGATTATTTGCTGTTGGAGCTTCTAAGAAAAGTATTTCAGGCACAACCAAGTTCTGAATATCAATTTCAGCACTTGTGCCTGGATCAACAAGAGATATAGAAGGTGAATTAGCCTTGTCAGATACAGGTTCCTGAGATGGAGTTGATGGAGAAGAAGTGACTAGAGCAAATTCCTTGTCTTGTGAGATCAGAGATTCCTGATCCCCTTCCTTAGCTGCTTCCTCCTCATCATCTGAAACTGGCCTCTGTGCCCTCTGTTTCTTGTACTTCCTTGTTGATTTGGATTCCTTGGGAGTTGCAGGAACCGTCATACGTCTAAGCCTCTTGAGAAGCCTAGAACCCCCAATTGCAGAATCCTTCTGAGAAGTTGCCTTCTCAGCTTCATCTATCATAGGTTCTGAAGAGGGAATCTGATCCTCAGAATCTGATTCATCTCTCAAAGTAATCCTCCTCTTCTTCTGAGATGTTTGAGGAACAGTCTTTGTTCTCTTTGGCTTAGAGGATGTAGGCTTCACAGTAGGTGCTGAAGAAGAAGGTTGAGCAGTCTGTGAAGTGGAGAGATAGGATTTGAGATAAGTTCTGAGGGTAGGTTGAGTAGAATGAGAGGTAGGGACTGAGGTTGATGGATTTTGGTTATGGTGAGTTGGTTGAACATTTGAGTAAACAGATTTGTAAGTAGCTGGATCAGCATTTACCAGAATCTGTTTCACAGACTGAGGAATCTGTAATTGTCTCACCATTGATTTCTTTGTGTCAGCATTTATCAGGTCGTTAAAGTACCTTTTTGCAACCTTAAAAGGTGGGGTTTGAGTGCTGACTAACTGGGGTTCAGCAGTACAATACGTATAAATAAGTTGACAGAATCTAGCAAAATAAACAACATCTCGATCCTCTGTCATCCTATCCCCAATAAAACCAATTATTCCAGTTGCAAAATCAAAATGAGTTTGATGGATAATAGCATACCCGATGTGCTGACTCAGAATTGGGATGGCATCAAAATTTGAACACTTGTTGCCAAAAGCCTTGGTGATGCAATCGAAGAAGAAACTCCATTCTCTTCTGATATTAGCCCGTTTCAACTGTCCAAGTTTCGTCAGACTCTTTTCATATCCCAAATCAGTCATTAACCCCCGAAGGTCTGATTCCTCTGGTATAGAGAAGGTACAATCTTCTGGAAGATGTAATGCTCTTCGTACTGTACCAGGAGTGACTACATAGGAAGAATCACCCACTTGGAAGATAATACTGGGAGTTCCTCGTTTACCACCATCATCATAAACTCCAGTCCTCCAGAACCGCAGAACTTGTTGACTTGAAAATAATTCAGGCTGAGTTAAGGCGTACCCAACCTCACTATGTGCAAGAAGATCTTGCACAAAATGCAATTCAGATGGAGCTTCAGCATGATCAAGAATTGCAGCATAGTTGTTTGGAACAAACTTTGCTCCATCAATGATTAAATCCTTTGGTGCCATGTGAAAAAATATTGAAATTCAAGTATGCCTGTTATGTGTGTGAGATAATGTCTGTATGAAAAACTAACGTGAGAAAGAATGAGAAAGAGAGTAAAAGTAAGAAGAGAGATAAAGTATAAAGAAAGTAAAAGATTAAAGAAATCTTCTCTCTGTTGTTCTTATACTCGAAGAAAAATGTTACCGTTGGACACCTGTCAGACATGCAGTAATAACGGATAGTTACTGGGCTCGAGAAAACAGGAATGATTACTTATCCAGTTGCCTTGATTCAAGGAAAAACCATTTCAGTTATCAAGAGACACAGGTTTAATTCAAAATTGAAACCGTTAGCACTGATTGAATTGTTTTTCACTGCAACATTAATATTCTGAAATTGAATCATGTTAAAAATGACCGAGATAATTTCGATGAATAAGTGCTGACAAAGAATCAGAACTTAAATAAAGACAAAATTTAAATGGTCATCAGAATATCAAGCAGGATTTAACATTACAGATAAAATAACTCAGAGACAAAATCTTGAAGTAAAAATAGTTTTCATTAATATATCAAGTCAATACATATATGAAATAGAAATTACATCAATACAAGATTTTCCCTAAGCTTCTAATCCTAACGTCAACAGCTTTAGTCCTAGCTAAGAAGCCTGACAAAGCTGAGGATGAAGAAGAACAGGAAGAAGATGAGATTAAGTCATCCTCCTCTTCCTATCTTCGACAAACAAGATAGCGAGTCGAATGATTCGCTCTTGCTGACGGATAGCTTCCCGCCTTTCCTCCTCCAGGCGCTCCAGATGGCGATGGTAATCCATCTCGAAGAATAGAAGGTGAGCCAGCACCTCCTGTGGGACAGAGTCCCAGATCTCCTCAGGAATGGCTGTTATATGCCACTCCTGCTGCCACTCGGCACAACTGAGCTCCATTGTGAAGGTTTGTGTGTTCAAAAACATGTTGTATCGAACCATTGTGTTTTTGACAGAAGAAGGAGGATAAGTGTGTGAGAAGAATGTGATGGAAAGACTGATGTGAAGTGGTTGCATATATAGGCATGAGAATGCCAAGAGACACAAAGATATTGAATGCAGACAGGTAGAATTAATTCTACCTCGTCTCCCTAGACTTTGAAAAAGAATAACAGTCATTGGAAAAGGAATGTACACATGTAACAAGAGTGAACTGTTCAAGGACGAGTGCCATTATGTTTTAACCATAGACTATTAATCTTCCACTTCAACATTTCGAAATTAATCTGAGACTGTTACCAAATTTTACTCACAGATAAGTCAAGTAAAGGGTTAGACTGAAAAATCAGAACTTAGACCTATACCAGAACTTAACAGTCATCAGAACATAATGTCTTAACTCGAACAAGGAATATCTATCTTAGTAAATACTCATACAAGTTCGTAGTTATGAACGTCAGAACTTAATCATCAGAACGTGTAACTAGAACTTGTCCTCAGAATTTGTGCAAAAGTGACACAATGACTGTTGATCTAAAATAACATAGACCACCACAGAAATTTCATCATTCATATGGAGTGATGTGTGTGTGCATTAAGCTAAATAACAGACAAAGAGTAAAGTCTGATCTACTTCAGTACATCTTAGAAATAAGTCATAATTAAAATTTTGCTAAAGAGCTGCCATTATCCTGAAACCTACTGATAAATGAGTTCATGCATGAATTCACCTCTACTGTTTTTGTGCTAATTTTATGCATCTTTTGAAATTCTATTTTACAGAGGCTTCTCAGTGTAAGTGAGTCACGACTGTTTATCAGAATTTATGCTATTATCAGAGTATTTCTCCAGTAATCATAGAGTGTGAAAAGTCACCAAGAAAATATTTTGCTTTTCTAATGCATATTTACTTAATACCAGCAATGCACTTGGGTCGTCCCTTTCACATTTTTTACTCTAGATCTCAAAGGAGTACCTGATATTATTCTTTGATTATTGTTCTTCTTCTTTTGATAAGTGAGGTTTATCAGCACTTAGTACATTCAGCAGTTTTACTAGAATCAGAACTTAAACAGATGAGTAGCATTATTCTAATTTGTGACTTAGTAATAAGATATACAAAGTAAACTTAACTAAGCTCAGTTATCAGAATTTGCTTGTGTCATAAGATTTCCACAGAAATAATTACTTCTTTCATGGGATCATTTGTTTATTGAAGACTAGTAGGTCAGTATCTAGCACAGTTATCCTCATAGGATTGAATAGTTACTGAAACAGACATATCACTTATCAGAGTTTAGAAACATATATCAGACAACAGTCAGTACTTAAAGACATTTATCAATTAATGCACAGAATATACAAAGAGATTAATTCTGTAAATACTGATCATAAAGTCTGATAACATAGAACAAGTTTAAGCAGATTTAGAGAAAGAACCTGAAATCATTCCAAGTTCATTTACCAATTTTGAAAAGGTAGCTTCACACAGTGGTTTTGTGAAGATATCTGCTACTTGTTGATCTGTGGGAACAAAATGCAATTCCACTGTACCTTCATCCACATGTTCCCTGATGAAATGGTACCTGATGCTGATGTGCTTTGTCATAGAGTGTTGAACTGGATTACTGATTCTTCATCCAGAGAATCTGTGCACAGCAGCTTCCTGCAGCAATATACTCTGCTTCTGCAGTTGATGTGGAAATTGACTTTTGTTTCTTGCTATACCAAGAAACCAACCTGCCTCCAAGAAATTGGCAGCTACCACTTGTGCTTTTCCTGTCAATTTTGCAACCTGCAAAATCTGCATCTGAGTAACCTATTAATTTAAAATCTGATTCTCTAGGATACCATAATCCTAGATCAGCTGTTCCTTTAAGATACTTAAAGATTCTTTTTACAGCTGTTAAGTGAGGTTCTCTTGGATCTGCTTGAAATCTTGCACAAAGACAGGTAGCAAACATGATATCTGGTCTACTAGCAGTTAGATAGAGAAGTGAGCCAATCATACCTCTGTAATCAGTAATATCTACTGAATTACCAGTATCCTTATCCAGTTTTGTTGCAGTGGCCATGGGAGTGGATGCACTTGAACAGTCTTGCATTCCAAATTTTTTCAGCAAGTTTCTGGTGTACTTAGATTGACAAATAAAAGTTCCTTCTTCACTCTGCTTGACTTGAAGGCCCAGAAAATAACTAAGTTCTCCCATCATACTCATCTGATATCTTGACTGCATTAGGTTGGCAAACTTTTTGCAAAGTTTGTCATTTGGAGACCCAAAAATAATATCATCAACATAAATCTGGATCAAAAGTAAGTCCTTGCCATGGTTGAGATAGAACAATGTTTTGTCAATAGTTCCTCTGTTGAATCCACTTTCCAGAAGAAACTGAGCAAAAGTCTCATACCATGCTCTAGGAGCTTGCTTAAGTCCATAAAGTGCTTTATCAAGCCTGTAGACATAATCTGGATGTTTGGAATCTACAAAGCCTGGAGGTTGTTCAACATATACTTCCTCTTCCAATTCTCCATTGAGAAAAGCACTTTTCACATCCATTTGAAAGACAGTAAACTTTTTGTGAGCAGCATAAGCCATGAATATCCTTATGGCTTCTAACCTAGCAACTGGAGCAAATGTTTCATCATAGTCAATTCCCTCCTGTTGAGAATATCCTTTTGCAACCAGCCTTGCCTTGTTCCTTACAATTATGCCATCACTGTCAGTTTTGTTTCTGAATACCCACTTTGTACCAACAACCGATCTATTCTTGGGTCTTGGCACTAAGGTCCAGACTTTGTTTCTTTCAAATTCATTCAACTCTTCCTGCATTGCTTGCACCCAATCAGCATCTTGAAGAGCTTCTTCCACTTTCTTTGGCTCAGACTGAGAGAGAAAAGAATTGTAAAGACATTCATTCGAAGTACCTGTTCTAGTTCTGACACCTGCCTCAGGATTTCCAATTATTAAATCAGGTGTATGTGATTTTGTCCACTTTCTTGCAGATGGAAGATTTTCTCTAGAACTGGATGCTCCCCCATGATTCATGCTGTCTTCGGTTTCATTTTCTGATGCTCCCCCTGAAACTATGCTCTCTGAGTTGGATCCTTCAGTATTTAGATTTTCAGCACTGTCAGTACTTGGCTTATCAGAACTTGACGAATCAGAATTTGAAGAGCCAGATGTATGTTCTGATGCTTCTTGAGATGTGATAATATCTTGAGTATGCTCCCCCTGCATTGGTGCATCTTCCTTTGACGTAGTCACCACAGTTTCAATAACATCAGAGTTTAATCCATCAGAATTTACAGTATCAGGACTTAGACTGTCAGGACTTGAGATATCAGAATATGAATCTTCATTTTCAAATCTCAGCTTATCATGATCAATGCAATCTTCAAGTCCAGTGATCTTCTTGTCATCAAAAGAGACATTGATAGATTCCATGACCATTTTTGTTCTCAAATTATAGACTCTGAAGGCTTTTGTAGAAAGTGGATATCCTACAAATATTCCCTCATCAGCTTTTAGATCAAACTTGGATAGCTGTTCAGGATGAGTCTTGAGAACAAAACACTTACATCCAAATACATGAAAGTATTTGAGATTTGGCTTTTTGTTCTTCACCATCTCATATGGTGTTTTTCCATGCTTGTTAATGAGTGTTGCATTTTGAGTAAAACAAGCAGTCTGCACAGCTTCAGCCCAGAAATAGGTTGGAAGCTTTGCTTCTTCAAGCATTGTTCGTGCAGCTTCAATTAGAGTTCTATTCTTCCTTTCAACAACTCCATTTTGCTGTGGAGTTCCAGGAGCAGAAAATTCCTGCTTTATTCCATGATTTTTGCAGAACTCTTCCATTATCAAATTCTTGAATTCAGTGCCATTATCACTCCTCAAAATTTTCACAGAATCTTTGATCAATTTATCCAGATGTTTGACATGATCAATCAGGATAGATGCAGTTTCACTTTTTGTGTGCAAGAAATACACCCATGTGTATCTGGTGAACTCATCTACTATGACCAACGCATATTTCTTCTTTGCAATAGACATGACATTCACTGGACCAAATAGATCAACATGAAGTAGATAATAAGGCTCAAGAATTGATGATTCAGTCTTGCTCTTGAACGAAGATTTTCTTTGTTTAGCCTTCTGACATGAGTCACAAAGACCATCAGGAACAAACACTGATTTTGGCAGTCCTCTCACAAGATCTTTCTTGATCAGTTCATTTATCTTGTTGAAGTTTAAATGAGAGAGTTTCTTGTGCCAATTCCAGCTTTCTTCAGTTGAGGCTCTACTCACTAAACAGATTGCAGAACCATCAGAACTTGTTGAAAGCTTAGCTTCATAAATGTTACCACGCCTGAATCCCTTCAGAACAATTTTTCCTTTAGATTTACTAACTATTTCACAATGTTCTGCAAAGAAATCAACATGATAACCTCTGTCACAGATTTGACTTATACTCAGTAAGTTGTGTTTAAGTCCTGAGACCAGAGCTACATCTTTAATAATGACATTCCCAAGATTGATATTGCCATATCCCAAAGTTTTTCCAATGTTGCCATCTCCATAAGAAACACTCGGGCCAGCTTTCTCCACAAAGTCTGATAGCAGGGCCTTATTTCCAGTCATATGTCCTGAACATCCACTGTCCAGAACTAAAATATTTTTCCTGTTGCCCTGCAATCAAAAAGACCACTAATTATTAGTTTTAAGGACCCAGACTTGCTTGGATCCTTTGGCCTTTTTAGGTTTGTTAACATTTGCAGCGAATTTAACATCAGATTTTATGTTAACAGTTTTCTTATCAGAACTTATACTAGAAGGAACAACAGAAACTTTCTTTAAAGAAGGTTTTATTTGATAATAATCATAGTATAAACTATGATATTCCTTACAAGTATAAATGGAATGCCATAAACTACCACAATGAAAACAAGGATTTTGTGGTTTGTATCTAACAGACTGACTCTTAACTCCTGACTTTGTAGATAAGGAGTTAATATTCTTATTCTTCCTGCAAAAAGAAGCCAGATGGTTAGAACTTCCACAGTTATGACATGCTTTCCTAGGAGCATCAGGAACAGATTTATAGTTATTGCTTTTATTCACACCTTCCTTTCCATTCCTGTTTTTCCTAGGTGATTTTACCTTGTTTGCATTCTTAACATCTTTCAGCTTATGCTTAAGCTGCTTCTTTGTCATTAAGCCTATGTTAACTTCAGCTGTCTTTTCCTGTTTTAGTTTGTCAGAAGCTAATTCCTTTTTAACTTCTGATTTCTCATTTTCGGATTTTTCAGTTACAAACTTAACAGGTTTTAACTTCGGCTTTTGCTTATCAACAGGCTTAATTTCTACAGTTCCTTTTTTATTTTCTCCATAGCCTAAGCCCTCTTTCCAGTTTCCACTGCTTAGCAAATTTTGAGTTGTTTTGCCAGAGTTAGTCCAAGTTCTGATAATCTCTCTCTCCTTTTCTAACTCAGTTTTTAGAGATTCATTCATTTTTAGCACTTCATCCCTAACATAAAAAGCATCATCTCTATCCTGCTGAGTTTGATGAAACATGACTAACTCTTTTTCTAAGAAATCATTTCTTTTCCTAAAAGCAAGATTTTCAGAAGTTAATCTTTCACATGTTAAAGTTTGATCTCTATAACTAACAAACATGGTTTTAAGATATCTTCTCAACTCATTAATATCATCAGTATGAAAAGCATAAGTAGTCTGAGGTACCTTTGTTTCAGCAGCTTCAGAACTGCTCTCAGAACTTGATTTATCAGCATTTGCCATCAATGCATAGTTCTCCTCACTTTCAGAGTCTGAGGTGTATGTCCAGCTTTTCTGCTTTGTGACAAGAGCTTTGCCTTTGTCATTCTTGGTCTTCTTGCAATCAGGAGATATGTGGCCTTTCTCACCACAATTATAACATTTAACATTAGCGTAATCTCCTCTGTCAGACTTTCCTCCTCTTCCTTCAGATCTTCTGAAATTCTTCTTATCAGAACTTATGCCTTTCCTGGAAAACTTCTTTCCCTTCCTGAACTTCCTGTATGCAATCTTTGTGATTCCTTTCACCATAAGAGCACACAGCTTCATCATCTCCTCATCAGCATCAGTTTCAGGCAAGCTTTCAGAATCTGAGTCATCATCACTCTCAGAACTTGATGACTCAGTATCAGATTTTATGATAAGAGCTTTACCCTTATCTTTCTTTGAGGAAGGTGGTTTGGGGGATTCCTCTTCAACCTTGAGAGCAACTGTCCTTGACTTTCCTCCTTTCCTCTTGCTTCTTTGTTCCATCTCAAGTTCATGAGTCTTGAGCATTCCATAGATTTCATCAAGAGTTGTTTCATCAAGATTGTAGTTAACTCTTATTGTTGTGGCCTTCAAATCCCAACATTCAGGAAGAGCTAACAGGAATTTGAGGTTTGTATCTTCAAGATCATACTCCTTATTTACTAATGACAAGTCATTCAAGAGTTTGACAAATCTATCATATACATCAGTCAATGACTCATTAGTCCTAGAGTCAAAGTGTTCATACTCTTGAGTGAGTATTGTCTTCCTGTTCTTCTTAACTGTTTCAGTTCCTTGACACCTTGTCTCCAGTGCATCCCATATCTCCTTAGCAGTCTTGCAGTTGATTACCCTGTTTGACATTACATTATCAATGGCACTATGCAATAAGTGACGTACCTTGGCATCCTTAGCAATAGATGCTATATCTTCAGCAGTGTAATCATTCTTTTCCTTTGGTACGGTCATTGCTGCTTCACCTGCAACTACAACAGCGAGCTTGGTAGGTTTGTGAGGCCCTTCCTTGATTCTATCAAGGTATTCTGGATCTGTTGCTTCCAGAAACATGGTCATCCTTACCTTCCATATGGGATATTCAGATGGTCTCAATATGGGAACTCTGATAGTCTCATATCGACTCTGAGTTGATGTCTTTGATGATTCCTCAGTTTTGGTAGGCTTAGTTGGAGTTTCTGTGTCAGACATGATTGTGTTTGGATCTTTAACTGTATGTGTGTTAACAGATAGCTCTGATACCACTTGTTAGGTCACACTTTCACTGTAGAGGGGGTGAATACAGTGTTTATTACAATCAAATCAAACTTCAAGAACTTATGTAACAGAAAACAAACTTTATTTAAACAATAAACTCTGTTACAATCTGGAACTGTTATCTCTCAGTGATGAACAAAATATCACGAGAGCTGCTAGGGTTATAATAAATAATATTCTCGATAATGATAACGCTTATAGTGTAAACCCTATGTCTGTGTTTATATACTACACAGTTACAAGATATTCGCTAATTGATATGGAATATAATTCTGCTTCCTAAAATATATCAATCAGATATCTTTTATTCCAAGTATTCCATTCTTCACGGAATTCCTTCTTCATGCATATCTCTTCTTATGTTTATCTTAATCTTCTTAACTTTAATCAGCTACTGTCCTTATCTGATCGTCCTTCAGCACTTAAGTTCTGATATCTATCTCCTGATAACATAAGTACTGATATCCCTTAAGTTCTGACTTCCAGTATAAGTACTGATCAGTTAAGTACTGATTTGTTCTGTTCAAATAAGATCTGAAATCTAAACATAAAACATATTAGCCATGACATTATCAAATATATCTAACATATTCCTACCCAGAAATTGGGGGAATAAAATTATTTTGGGTGTCAATTATTATGACTTTTTTTCTCCATAAAAGGTTTTAAGATTGGATCATAATTGCGTAAGTGACCGGGACGGACGGTCCAGCGGAGGGCTATTTCTAAGTGTCATATGGAATATTATGACACAATTTTTACCACAGGCAGGTATATTGCCTTTTGTTTGAGTACTCGTGTTTTGGGGTCATGTCTACGAATCATGACTCAGTGCTATCACACGGGCTGATCAGCATGTGATAGTACGTCCGTCGGAGAATGATCCTAATCTAAATTATCATATCGTTTTTGATATTCATAGAATAAATGATTTATCAACTGTTTCTATTTTTGATTAACGATGAAATGCAGTTTTAATTCAGATTCTGATTTATGCGGATACTTACTTTGTTGTTAAATATCAAAGGTGGTATTAGTATAGATGATTGATGTTGACTTCAGTATGGGATGTTGTGAGCATCAAAGTTCGTATTGATATCTAATTTGATATGACAACAAAATAAGTATAATTTCAAGAGTTCGGTTTTGAGAAAAGTTTTATGATTCAATCCATAATCATTATTTCATGTTATTGTGGTTTACGATATTTCCGTAAACACTATTTTATGAGTTTTATTCTCGTCAAGATTTAAAGTATTGCTGAAGCATTTTGCTCAAAAATATCAAAATGGTTTTGAATACAATTAAGGAATCAATTATGGGGTTCCTCAACTAAAAATTTTATGATTCAGCAATTATGATTTTAAATGTGCTGCTCTAATGCAGATGTCGGTTTTATATCAAAATGATCTTATATTCGCTATAATGATCTTGCTTAGCATTTCTTTCGCTCATACTTGCATGTTTTAAATTTAACCTCCAGTGAGGATTAGCTTGTGCTGTTTAGCTGCGTAATTCAAGGAGCAAAGAAGAAGCTTTTGGAAGTTGGTTGGTCCAGGGTTGTGAATTAGTGTAAGTTCTTTTGTGTAAAGTTGTTTATATTATATTATATTATAGTTGTATATTTTATTTGGGCCTAGTATACTTCATTTCGAAGTTATACTAGTGGGTTTAGTTTTGAGTTGGAATTTATTGAAAAGAGTTTTAAAAGAAAGTGAAAAATTTATTTGTGGAATTTGGATATCTTGTTTCTAGAACTGTAACCTTAAAGATCTTGGATTAGTTTGGGGTCATAGATGCTAAATATCTTCCGCTGGCATTTATTTATTGATTTAACAGGTTAAGTTGGATTGAAGTTTTATAGTGACGGCCAAATCCTCTGATCCCGGATTTAGGGGCATTACATAATTTACTTTATTGGACTTTAAGTCAGTCAAAGAAGTGATGGAATCTTTATCAGCCAAACCAAAGATGTTAAAGATTTAATGAAGAAATTTGGAATGGTTGATTGTTCACCTGCATCAACACCTATGTCTACAACTATAAAGTTGGATGAAGATAAGAAAGGAAAAAGTGTAGACATTTAAGGTTATAGAGGAATGATTGGATCTTTGTTGTATTTGACTGCCAGTAGACTGGAAATTATGTTTGCAACATGTTTGTGGCAAGATTTAACGCCAATCCAAAGGAATCATATTTGATGGTTGTGAAGAGAATTTTTAGATACTTGAAGGGGACACCAAACTTGGGATTGTAGTATTCTAAGGGAACTGGATCTAAAGCTGTTGGATACACAGATGCAGATTTTGTTGGATGCAGGGTTGACAGAAAGAGCACTAGTGGAAGCTGTCAATTTCTTGGACAAAGACTTGTATTCTGGTACAGTAAGAAATAACAATTTGTGTTAACTTCCATAGCTGCGGCTGAATATATAGCTGCTGAAAGTTGTTGTGCTCAAGTGCTTTGAATTAGAAATCAACTAATAGATTATGGCCTAGTGTTACACAAAATTCCAATTATGTGTGACAACACTAGTGCTATTTCTATCGTTGTTAATCCAGTTAATCATTCTAGAACAAAGTACATTGATGTAAGGTACCATTTTATTAGAGAACATGTTGCAAATGGTACTATTGAGCTTATTTTTGTTCCAAAAGAAAAACAATTAGCTGACATTTTCACTAAACCTTTGGATGAAGCAACTTTCACTAGACTTGTCGGTGAAATCGGAATGTTAAATTCTTCATCCTAAAGGCAAGAATTTAGCTAATATATTGCAGCAGATTAATTTCTAGTAAATCAAACTTAATTTGATTTAATTGAAAATTAACTGGAATATGGGTTATAAATATTTTAGAATTCTCTGTATATTTATTTTTTAAAATTCAACTTGGAATTTTTCAAATTCTAAGAAAACTGTCTAAATGTTAATTTACATTTTCAATATGTGAACTTAACATAAGACAGAACCAAAAAGAACAAAAGTATATAAATAACTTATTTCTCGATAAGTCTAACTGACTTCTCGATAAGTCATTTTGACACTTCTCGATGGAGTTCTCGATAAGTCTTTTTCTAGACTTCTCGAAGGACTTCTCGACAAGCCTCATTATGACTTCTCGACAAGTCTTGTAGAGATCTCGACATATGTTAATTCATAGAGTTCCTTCCAAGTATCAATTTTTAGACTTCTCGATAACTTAGAACTGGAATTATTTAATTTAATAAATTATTTTAGTAAAATACTTTTGATATAAAATGATTCTGATTTTATTTTGATTTATTCAAATAAAAATTGGAAAAATTCAGTCCATTCAGGATAAACTAGGTATTTATTTGACATCTTGATAAGTCACTATCTAATTCTCGATAAGAGTCAAGAAAGTGACATAACTATATGTATCTATTTTCTCACGTGACTTCTCGATAAGCAAGTCCCAAACGTTTATTCCTACTTCTCGACAAGTCATTTAACTTTTTCTATAAATACCCAGACATCTCGACCTAACCCCTATTTACACTTTCGACATCTCAAGTGACCTAGTTTTTGTAAATCTTAACTGTTCTCTCTCATTTCGAACTCTTTCTCTTTCAAATCTCTTACCCACTCAATACAAACACTACAAATGGCATCAAACACTGTTAGAGCTTTCATCCCCAAGGAGGGCACCAACTGCCTACATTTTACTGATGTAAATCAAGCACCTGACAACTTTAAGAGCTTTGTTAAGTTTTTGTCTAAGACATACTTTGCAGGTGACTTAACTTCTAACCCCATTCTGTACATGGATGTTCTCAATGAATTCTGGAATTTAGCTGTGGTTAGGACAATTATGCATGAATATCAGGTTGTATCTCTAGTGGTGAACTGCTCAATTCAAGGCCATCAAGTAGAATTCAATGAGCATGATGTCAACAAGGCTTTGGGCATTCCTACTGAAAATATGGTGGAGGTCCCAACTCAACAAGAGCTAGATAAGTTCATGTACTTTATCAACTACAGTGAGAAGATCAACCTGTATAGCTTGAACAAGAAGCATATGAGGAGGGAATGGTCATTCCTGTTTGACTTAATTGTGAGGGCCTTCACTTGTAGGAAGACTGGATATGATAAAATATCCCGTGTGGTCCAGAAGCTGGTGTTCTCTATGGCTTATAATAGGCACATTAATGTGGGGCTATTGATCTTGGAAGAACTCGGCACAAGGCTCACAATGCCTTTGGCCACAAGAGGGAAGGAAATTTTCTTTCCTAGGTTTATTATGTCTACTTTAAATAATAAAGTTGCAGACATATATTTACTTAGTGGTATTGATAGAAGTAAAATAGACAATTGTAAGCAAGTGTCCAAAATCTTATCTGGTTCACTAATTACAAAGAACAAGGTACAGGTAGGTCTTAGAATCACTCCATTTATGTTGGAAAAATTCAGGACCTATCCATACCTTATGCCTGATATGAGGTCAAGTGATATACCTAGTTCAGTACTGGCTCATGTACCTGTGGAAGTAAAAATACTGGAACACCAGTAGGGGCTTTCCTAAACTGAGACCCCTTCTTTATTACCCCTAGAAGCTAGAAAAACAACCACTCCATCCTCCCAACAGGCTGGAGTGAGTAAAAGATGAGAAAGCAGGCACCATTAACAATCATCAATGAGAGTTGTGAGGATCAAATCCAAATAGAGTCTAACCTGGTCAAGAAGCAAAAGAAGACTAAGAAAATTGAGTTGACCACTCATAAAGCCACCTCTGCATCTTCCCAAAAGGATACAGTTATAAAAGAGGGATCAAAACAGACTCTAGAGGCATCCTCTCAACAAGGTGTCTCTATTGAACAAAGCACTCTCCCTAGTGCACTTTGTACAGAGACTGCACCACAACTTGAGCACACTCAAGTTTATGAAAGAAGAAATAAGGATGGCACAGACATTGAGAGCACATCATTTGAAGCTCCCCTATCTATTCAGGGGAGCTGCCAACACTCAATTCTCAAGTCACTATCTTATATCTCAAATTTCTTCTACCTATAATGAAATACTTGATCCACTTCTCAAGTGTTGTCAAAATCAAGTGACACGGTTGAAGAGATTGTGCTCACCACCCAGGAACCATATTTGGTTGGTGAGAGGCTACATTTTGGGGTATACCTTGATGACACCAACAAAAATATCGGGGTTTCATAATTTTTTACTGAAGACCATGTGGTAGTACCAAATGCACCTTCATGTGCAAATCTATCTTCACAAATTAAAAGGTTTGAGGGTAGTACTCCTGAGGGGTAGCTATCTAAATCCTCTCCAATTCAATTGGAGGTTCCTCATATAGGGAAAACTCCCCTCAAAACCCTTGTTGAAATTGTTTTGTCAATAGAAGCTAGGAGTACAACTGTCAATGATCCAACTATTGGAAAAACAAGTCAAGCACATTCAAGTGTCGATTCTTTGCAAAAAGAACAAAGGTTTGAGGTCATGGTACATATAGTAACCTGGTCAAATCCCCTCCAATTCTATTGGAAGTTCCCATTACTGGTGAACAACACACTGTCACAACAACAGTTTCTGCTGTGAGTTTAATTATGATTCTAATCATAGGGTTACCTACCACCTCACAACCAACCACCGAAAACCAAACAAACATCCCATCTACCTCCAACCCTACTCAACAACCTTCTCACCTCATCTCTCAATGGCTGCAGGATGCTCAATCTCAGCCAATTACTATAAATGATCTTCTTGTAGAATAATTAGCTGGCCTTGTAAACATTATCCAACATCTACGCACAACTGACATGTCCAATCGGGATTATCAGGCTATCTTGTAGTCATATAAAGAAGATGTTGAAAAACAGCAACACAAGATTGTTAATGAAGCTGAGCAGGACGGGAATATGGATGCTTGGCTATCTAAAGATTTCAGTCTAGAAATGGATGAGGTCTTGGCTAGATTCAAAGAAGAATATGTCACCATCCTAGGAAGCAATGCCAAGGATCTCAGTCCACATGAAGTATATGATGCTATTACAGAAGTCTATGAAGCACAGCTCAAAGCTTTCCACCTCATTGGTAAAGCATTGGAACAGACACTGAATAGTCATCAAGACAGGATCAGGAGGTTGGTGAAAGATAAGCTTGATCAATTTATGCCATCTCAGGTAGATATCAAAAATAAATTCAACAAATTTGTTGAGCAAATGGCCAGGTTTGATGTGACTAGTATGGAGCAAAGCATCAAGAACTTAAAGTAATTATTTCTGGCTCTTCATGAAGTTATCCAAAATTAAATCACTAACAACAATGACATTAGGGTCAAGCTTGTTAGGTCACACAACACTGTAGAAGGGGGTTGAATACAGTGTTTATACAATCAAATTGATTTAATACAAGTATATAACAAAGATCAAGTATATTGAATAAACTCTGTTACAATAAGAAATGTGTTCTCTCTCAGTGATGAACAAATATCACTAAGAGCTGCTAGGTTACAATTTATAATCTTCTCGATAATGATAACACTTATAGTGTAAACCCTAAGTCTGTGTTTATATAGTACACAGTTACAAGATAACTTCTAATTGATATGGAATACAATTTTGTCTCCTAAAATATATCAATCAGATATCTTCTACAAGTCTTCCAGTCTTCTAACTCTTTCCATGCATATCTTCTTTTGTTTTAGTCTCGATCTTCTCCTGTAAATCAGCTTCCTTCCTTATATGAAAGTCTTCCCACACTTAAGTTCTGATATGACCTTAAGTTCTGATATTAAATTATGACTTCCAGTGAGTCCTGATTTCAATAAGTCCTGATATGTCCTGTTTGTTAAGATCTGAAAACTAAACATGAATCATATTAGACATGACATCTCAAATATATCTAACAATCTCCCCCAACTTGTAAATTATGCAAAATATATAAGTTAATAGATTTGATGATGTCAAAAACATTTAAGTACAAATGCAAATAAGAGTTTAACTAGATAACTAACTACAACTTACAGTCCTTGTAGCTTTTACCAATCTCACTGAGTCAATCTGAATCCATAATGATTCTTGACAAAGTTTGATATCAGCTTTTCTTCTTTAATCCTCAGGTATTGAGATAGTTTAGTCTTGACTTGCTTCATCTCTTCACCCTGACTTCCAATCTGGTAGATTACAATCCTTAGAGCAGAGATATGGTTTCTTTCTAAACCATCATCCAATCTTATTACCCTTGTATGAGAAGAATCTTCATTGTAGCATAGACATTTCCCTTTCTGAAACACTTCAAGTTTAGCAGAATCCTTCTTCATTGGAATCTCACTTCCATCATCTTCAACAATATTAGGAATGAATTTTGTAACCCTTGAACCAGAAATTCTAGCTTTATCTCTTATGGTCTTCAATATGAAATTTGACAATCTCCTGGTAATATCAGACTTTACCTCTAAAAGGTAATGAAAGAATTGAAGTTCTTTCAGTGATTTGTTTAGCACATCTGATTCTGACATCTGATATGTCCTTCCATCTTCAAGAAATAGAATCAGATTTTCCTTGACATTGTGCTTGTCATGAGCATCCAGTACCACTTGAACAGAGATAACCTTATCAAGGTGTTTCTCTGTAACATCTTCAAGAGGTCTGTCAGTCAAAAGAAATGGATCTCTAATAGCAACTTTAAAACCTATCTTGATCTTAGCTTTATCAGAACCTAGTCCAGCCCTGTCTCTTAGTTCTCTAGTGATAGGGATAAATAAATTATGATAGAATAATTAAATACTACAAGGTGTGGGCTGCTAGGCCCAATAAAAATATATATGATACTCAGACCAGAAAGGTTAAGCCTGATGGACCAGATCAGGCCTGATGGAATAAAGAAGGCCCAAAAGCCCTGATTATTAATTAATTTCGTAATTAATTAATAAGGGAAAAATCAGCTATTGAGAAAAGTCCCGATAAGGATATAAATCCTTATAGATTAGCCTCAAGGCCACCTAAAAGGATAAGGATTCAGTTTCCTACTATCTAGGACTCCAAAGTCCATTCTAATTATGAGACTTGCCCACCAAGTCTCCTATACCAAGTCCAATTCAAGGAATCTCAACATCTATATAAGGGGCCTCACCCCACAGATCAGAACTACGTTTTTTGGCTTGATTCTCTAATTCACAGAGATACGTAGGCATCTCGTAAAGGCAGATCGAGCCACGAAACACGAGAGCAGCCATTAAAGGCCTTGAGCTCCCGAATCTTAGTAATAAATACAGCAAATAATAACCTTAGTTTTTTATCCATAACATTTGGCGCCGTCTGTGGGAAAAAGGAACAACAACCATGGCGAGAACGCGGAGAACAACCAGCACTCTGGAGGAGGGAACACCATCAGGGACAACTCAGGTGATTTCGTCAACCGTGGAGATTCCTCCCCACTCAACTTATGCATCTACTCAAGCGGGGACCCAGATAAGGGCAACTCAACCTCAGCCACAAGGAACGACTCCCCCGACTATTCAAGGTACGAATCCTCGAGTTCAACAAGTACATATACCTGTGAATTCTCGACCCGTCGGGTATGAATATTCAACTGTTGTTACCACTAACCCCCCTTATGGGATGCCCCTTCACCCTGAGGTTGGAGGAAGCGGATATGTTGGGCGAAGCGAAGCACGAGGGCAGTCGCCCCCCTATATACGAGGTCTGGGTCCTATCCCTGAGGATCGGGAATTTTCTGGTCCTTACACTGAGAGAGACTCCGAATCTTCGGATGATGAAGTGGCCCCAAGAAGGAGGCGTCCTGGAAAAGAGCCAATGGCCGATGGAAGGCAACGCCCCCAAAGCACCCCAGGGGCAAATCCCCAAGAAGTGCAGGAAAGGATCAGGGCTCATGAGGCTGAAATCCAAAGGCTGAGGCGTGATTTGGAGGCTCACCAGGCCACCAGACCCCAGATACCTCCTAGGGGGAGAAATCCTCCTCCTGTCATAGACCTGGATGGTCCGGTAAGAAGAAGGGCTGCTGTCCCAAGAACTGATCCAAGCAATCTCCTTCCCCTTGGAGATCCTGATGATCCAACTCCACCCTTCATAGAAGAGATAATGAATGCCCATATCTCAAGGAAATTCAAGATGCCCACTATCAAAGCCTATGATGGCACGGGAGACCCCGCTAATCATGTTAGGATATTCTCTAATGCACTGCTGCTGCAACCCGTGAATGATGCTATAAAGTGTCGGGCCTTCCCTCAAACCTTGTCAGGTATGGCTCAAAGATGGTACAGTCTCCTGCCCCCAAATTCTATTGGATCGTTCAGAGAATTAAGCCAGGCTTTTATTAAGCAATTCATCAGTGGAAGAGTCCATGAGAAAAGTTCAGCATCTCTTATGAGTCTTGTACAGGGAGCTAAGGAATCCTTGAGAGATTACCTGAATCATTTTACAAAGGAGGCTTTAAAAGTCCCAGACCTTGATGATAAGGTAGCCATGATAGCACTGCAACAAGGAACCAGGGATGAGTTTTTCAAGATGTCCTTGGCCAAACGTCCCCCTGAAAACATGTTGCAACTCCAATAGAGGGCAGGCAAGTATATCAAGGTTGAAGAAAGCATGAGGAAGACCGTAGTAAGTAATGAGCCCACTGGAGGCAAGAAGCAAAAAACTGATCTGGAGTATATCACTAAGGACAAATATCCTAGAACCGAACAAAACCCTGATTCAACCCCCAAGAAGGGAGGACCTGGGCAAAAGTTCACTGAATACGCTAAGCTGAGTGCTCCTAGAAGTCAGAATTTGATGGAGATTGAGAAAGATAGAGATATTCGCTGGCCTAAGCCCTTGAAGGCTGATCCCGCCAAGCTAGATAAGAGTAAGTATTGCAGGTTTCACAAGGATGTTGGCCATGACACCGATGAGTGTAGGCAATTGAAAGATGAAATTGAGTTTTTGATTCGAAAAGGAAGATTGAACAAGTATACTGGAGGTGGAGGGGACAGAGACAATAATGGAAGGAAGAACTTTGAAGATCGTAGGAGGGACCAAGACGATCAGGGGAGGAATCCCCAACCTAGAGGGCCGGTTATAAATGCAATTTTTGGAGGACCGCGACGCCCTCGAGGGCCTGTGATAAACACGATCTTTGGAGGTCCAACTGCTGCTGGATTGTCCAAAAATTCCAGAAAGGCATATACGAGGGAGGTTATGCATATTGTTGGAGAAGCCCCGAAGAGGGCCAGGACAGAAGTAACATTGGCTTTTGATGATTCTGACCTAGAGGGAGTGAAGTTTCCCCATGACGACCCGCTGGTCATAACACCGATAATAGGAAATAGCCCGGTTAAGAGGGTCCTTGTGGATAATGGTGCTTCTGTGGATATCTTGCTCCACTACACCTTTCTAAGGATGGGGTATAACGACTCCCAGTTGACACCCACCGACATGCCGATATATGGATTTGCTGGAGTAGAATGTCCTGTGGAAGGGATAATTAAATTGCCAACCACCATAGGTACGGAGCCAAGGCAAGCAACGCAGATGCTGGATTTCATGCTGGTAAAGGCTAGTTCAACTTATAATGCTATCATGGGGAGAACAGGGATACATGCCTTCAAGGCAGTCCCCTCTTCCTATCATTCAGTCATGAAGTTTCCCACCCGAAACGGGATTGGAGAAGAAAGAGGAGATCAAAAAATGGCTAGAAGCTGTTATGTGGCCTCTTTAAGGGCAGATGGAGTCGGGGGGCAGGTTCTTCCTATTGAAGATATGGATGTTCGAGAAAATGATGAGAATAGAGGAAGGCCAGCAGAAGAATTGGTTTCGGTTCCTTTAGACCCCGAGAATCCTGAGAGGATGACTTTCATTGGAGCTACATTGGAGGAACCTCTTAGAAGGAAGTTAGTGAAATTTTTGCAAGAAAATAGTGATGTGTTTGCATGGTCAGCAGCTGATATGCCAGGCATAGACCCGGAGTTAATTACTCACAAGCTAAACGTGGATCTAAGCCGGAAGACAGTGAAACAAAAGAAAAGAAATTTTGCCCCGGAAAGACAAGAGGCTATAAAACAGGAAGTAGAAAAGCTCTTAGAGGCTGGTTTCATTGAGGAGATTCAATTTCCGGAGTGGTTAGCAAACCCTGTAATGGTGAAGAAGGCTAATGAAAAGTGGAGGATGTGTATAGACTTCACTGATCTGAATGATACATGCCCCAAAGACTGTTTCCCGCTGCCTAGAATCGATACTTTGATTGATGCCACTGCTGGACATGAGATGCTGAGTTTTATGGATGGATTTAGCGGATACAATCAGATCAAAATGCATAAGGATGACATTCCAAAGGTATCATTTATCACTGACTTTGGTGTTTATTATTATCTTGTTATGGCGTTTGGTCTCAAGAATGCAGGAGCCACCTATCAGAGGTTGGTGAATAAAATTTTTAAGGATCTTATTGGGAAGACTATGGAAGTCTATGTTGATGACATGCTAGTCAAGAGTCTAGTAAAGACTGATCATATAACTCATTTGAGGGAAGATTTTGAGGTCCTAAGGTACCACAAGATGATGTTGAATCCAACGAAGTGTGCTTTCGGAGTAGGATCTGGAAAATTCTTGGGATTGATGGTCTCAAAGAGGGGAATTGAGGCCAACCCCGATAAAATAAAGGCAATCCTGGATATGGAACCACCAAAAACTGTCAAGGATGTACAGAAGCTCACAGGAAGGGTTGCGGCGCTAGGACGATTCATCTCCAAGTCAGGAGATAAGTGCTTGTCATTCTTCAAGTCATCAAAGAACATTAAAGACTTTGTATGGAGTAAGGAGAATCAGAAGGCATTTGAAGAGTTAAAGAAGTATATGGGCCAGGCCCCGTTGTTGGCCAAGCCAGTTCTGAGTGAAGTTTTATCCTTGTACTTGGCTGTTTCAGAGAGCGCCTTGAGCGCGGTGTTGGTTAAGGAGGAACTAAAAGTCCAGAAACCCGTATACTATGTCAGCAAAATCTTGCATGGTGCAGAGTTGAATTATTCAACTATTGAGAAATTCGCTTTAGCCTTGGTAATGGCTTCAAGAAAGCTGCGTCCTTATTTTCAAGCTCACCAGATTGAAGTGCTAACAAATCAGCCACTGAGAAACATCATTCACAGTCCCAAGGCAAGTGGGAGACTGATTAAGTGGGCAATAGAGTTGGGAGAGTTCGATCTCAAGTATAAGCCACGTACGGCCATAAAAGCCCAGGCACTAGCTGACTTCGTGGTGGAATGTACCATACCCAACCAGGAAGTCGGGGGGCAGGAAGATACCATACCTCAAGACAAGGGAGTCGACAATGGGGACAAGGAGAAAGAATATTGGGTTCTCTATTTTGATGGAGCATCAAAAACAAATTCCAGTGGAGCAGGGTTGGTTTTGCAAAGCCCTGATGGATTCTTAATTGAGTATGCTATGAAGCTAGACTTCCCAACCACAAACAATGAGGCAGAGTATGAAGCCCTGATTGCTGGCCTTGGTCTAGCTGGGACACTTAGAGTCAAAAACTTAAAGGTCCGTGGAGACTCGAAGCTGATCATATCCCAGGTAAAGGGAGAATTTGAGGCAAGAGATGATACGATGGCTAAGTATGTTCGCCTAGTAAGGGCTGTGATGACCCAATTTAATGAATGCCATGTTGAACACATTCCAAGGGAAGAAAATGCTAAAGCAGATGCGCTATCAAAGTTTGCTTCATCTGAGATTGAAGAGAGTTCAGGAAGTGTGTACTTCCGTGTTTTGAAGACACGAAGCATAGATGTTAAGCTTGTGGCTCCCATAGGCTTGGGGACGTCATGGATTGATCCCATCAAGGCTCACATTCAGACCGGTTGGTTGCCAAGTGATGCAACTGAGGCACGGAAGTTAACTATTCGAGCACTAAGGTACTCCTTGATAGATGGAATTCTGTATAAGAGATCTTTCGTGGTTCCTTACTTGAGGTGTCTCAGGCCCGACGAGGCACGCTTGGCTCTTGAGGAAGTGTATGAAGGTATTTGTGGGCAACACTTGGGGGGCAGGGCCTTGGCTCATAAGATAACCCGTTTAGGCTTCTATTGGCCAGAAATAATGGCTGATGCCAAAGAATATGTGAAGAAGTGTGATCGCTGTCAGAAGCATGCACCAGTTGTTAGACAACCCCCCGAGATGCTGACCTCTATCAACTCGCCTATTCCCTTTGCCATGTGGCGGATGGATATTCTAGGGCCTTTTCCTATGGCCACGACACAAAGGAAATTTCTAATTGTAGCCATTGATTATTTCACCAAGTGGATCGAAGTCAAACCCTTGGCCAAAATCACAACTAAGCAGGTTGCACAATTCCTGTGGGAAAACATTATGTGGCCAAAATCACAACTAAGCAGGTTGCACAATTCCTGTGGGAAAACATTATGTGCCGATATGGAATTCCCCGTATCCTCGTCACTGACAATGGAGCACAATTCAACAATGAGGAATTCAAGAAGTATTGTGAAGAAAATGAAATTGAGTTACGATTCACCTCTGTGGCTCACCCGCAAGCCAATGGGCAAGCAGAGGTAGCAAATCAAATAATCCTGGATGGACTAAAGAAGAGGATCGAGAAGTCAAGAAATAATTGGGTGGATGAAATACTTCCAATATTATGGGCCTACAGGACTACCTGTAGAGTCACGACAGGAGCAACCCCCTTCATGTTGGCATATGGGGCAGAAGCAGTAGTTCCAGTAGAGATATCACATTCCTCTCCAAGGATTCAAGCTTTCAATTCAGAAGAAAATGAGGAAGGCAGAGGTTAGCCCTGGATTTAATCGATGAAGTGCGAAATAAAGCACATGCAAAGATAGTAGAATATCAGAAAAAGGCTTCATTCTACTACAACCTAAGGGTTAAAGAGAGGTTTTTCAAACAAGGTGACCTAGTCTTGAGAAAAATAGAGGCTTCTGGTGTCGGACAGAAAGGAAAGCTTGCCCCAAATAGGAAGGGCCGTATAGAGTCAAGAGCGTTCAGGGTAGAGGAACCTACAAGCTGGAGACTATGGATGGTTTTGAAGTCCCGAGAACCTGGCACGCACAAAACCTGAAGGTTTACTACGTGTAAGATGGTCGAAGTACAATTCTCACTTGTCATTATGACAAGTAGGTTTAAAAGCACCTTGAAGCTTTATTTGCATAGGATTTTTATTTTTTAGCTATTATAGATCAGGGTCGAACCCATATTATGTAAGGTTTTGGAAAACCAGACTTGAAATTGAAGAGTTCGAAATTATTTCAACCTATGGATGTTTGAGTTGTGATAATACTTGTGTGGCCCATTAAGCCAAGTTTGAATATTAAAGTATCGGAAAAATGAAGGAGAGAATGCAAATAAGGAAAGTAGCATAGCCCCGGAGGGTAATAAGTTTTAATACAAACAAAAGTCCAGACATAAGTTAGGGATAAAATTACAGAATAAAAAAACTACTCCTCCATGCGGGAGCCTTCATTCTCTTTCTCCTTATCAGCGCCTTCAGCGTCCTTCGCAGGAGAAGCGGGATGAGAAGCAGTGTTAGGATCCAAGATGCGATCATCTGGCTGAGGGGAGTTGAAGAGGGCGTCTATGCTGTCCTCCGACTCAGCCTGCTCGGGACTTATAAAGTCCTTAGGGTCGACTAAGCCCGGGTGCTTCTCAGAAACCGCCTTTACGGCCGCATCCCATCCCTGAGTAAACTGTAGGGAATAAAGACCATCATCATGAATCTCCATGAGATTCTTAAACTTGTCAGAATCCATGTAGTCATCAATGAGCTTATCCTTATCGCTCCTAAGTTTCACCAGCTCGGAATGAGCCTTAGCCAGCTCCTCTTTCTTCGTGTCCAGCTTCTTCTCCAGGACCTTGGCTTTCTCCTCCCACTTCTTCATCTCCTTCTCAAAATCATCAGAGTTACCCTTCCAGGACCTAGCCTGATGTAGGGCCGCCTGGAAATAGGTATTACTCTGCAAAGAAATATGTATGAGTTAGCACAAATTCATTGGGATACAAGAAAAGTTGAAATTCACAAAAGGAAGAAAAGAAAAAAAAAATTACCGCAGCTTGGGCTTGAGAACCCAGAAGCTCAATAGTCTCGATATCACTCCCCGTAACAATGTCAGTGAAATCGTGGGGAGTGATGGAATGGTACGACCAATCCTTGGCATGTTTGGTGGATCCAACCACCGTATCGCTCCTCCTGAAGCCCCAGTTAGGCCTGAAGGAATGCGCCTTAAGTAGAGGAGTCACATCGTCCCCCAGCTCGACCACCGGGACGTGGGGCTTAAGGAAAGAAGGACCGTCAGGTTTGCTCCTGGGGTCCCTGTTTAACTTGGCCCTCTTCTGGCGGCCAGATTCCCCCTCCTTGGGCCTATTGACATTATTAATAGCCTCACAAGCTGAAAGGGAAAGTAGAAGGAATATTAAAATCCAGAAAAAAGAAAAAGTGCGATTAAAGAGAAGGAAAAATAATTACGCAGGTATAAATTTACCCTTATCACTGGCCTGGGAGAGACCAACTTTCTTCAAGGAAAACTCCTCTAAAAGGGTCCAGGTGTCTGTTTTCCCATCATCTGAAATTAAGGCTTGATAGGCCACCTCCTCCTCATCAGTTAATCTGATGCTACCAGGACTACCATCTGATACTTTGCAAAATGGCCTACGGAAGAGTGTGGCCCAATCACCCCCAGCCCAGGTCAGCCTGACAAACTCATCCCTCCATTTAGGGTTGTTCTCGACTATAGAGTTACTATCAAAGATATGGGGAATTTTGGGCCGTTGGCGAATTAAAACCCAGCCCGGCTGACTCATGGAACTATTATAGAATTGGAAAACTTTCCTAAAGACAGCTACGGAAAGAGGGAAGCTATTCTTGAGACAAAGGACCATAAAACAGATAATGTTCCTCCAGGCGTTAGGAGGGAGTTGACAAGGGTTGATTCGTACATCGGCTAGTAAACGAGGAATAAATTCGTGGAATGGGAACCTAAGACCTGCGATCAGGGCTCCTCGATAAATGAACAGGGTATCCCCCTCCCAGTTACAAGTCCTATCCCCAGGGGCGGCTGGAGTGATCCTAAGGTGGGGTGGAAGTCTGTACAGGGTGTTCATAGACTCTATCCTACCATATAACTCATGAAAAGTGTTACCATGGTTATACGAATCTAACTCAGATAGAGAAGGATATTCATCACCTCTCGAGTTAATCATATCAATGAGGGAAGTATATGGAGATTGAATTTGAATGTTTGTACCTCTTTTAGAGACATTCATCTTCTGCAAACGAGCCAGGTCACGGTCCGCCATTGATATGCTTCGGTTGAAGGCTTGAAACCCAGAAATACTTGAGAATGGTGGAGCTGCGGTGGCTTTGGTCGCCGGAAATCGCCTTCTCAAAGGGAGAACTTTAGAGAAAATTGTGAGAGAAAATGAGAAGTGGGAAGTGAAGTGAGGATTCTCACTCCACACTACACTTATATAGGTGAAAAGCTCGGAATACGAGGCGTTTTTAGGCCCATTTAGCCAGGCCCAACCTAGAGGCCTATCTACAAGAAGTATCAGGAACAATCTAGAAGCTCCTTTGGAATTTAAAAAGTCAAAAATCGACCAGAATCTTAATATGGTTCGATCAGAGTCCTGATCGATGCAAAAGAGGATCCTGATCAATATCTTATTCGAACAGGAGGGAAGAAATCCCCTAAGATCGATCAGAGTCCTGATCGACGCAGAAGAGAGTCCTGATCGAAATTCCATTCGATCAGAATGGTCAAGAGCCACTTAATTCGATCAGAGTCCTGATCAACACAGGAGAGAGTCCTGATCGATATCTTATTCGAACAGGAGGGAAGAAATCCCCTAAGATCGATCAGAGTCCTGATCGACACAGAAGAGAGTCCTGATCGATATTCCATTCGATCAGAATGGTCGAGAGCCATTTAATTCGATCAGAGTCCTGATCGAAATCGATCAGGAATCCTGGTCGATTAAGCCCGTGTAACAATCGACTAGGGTGTCACTTTGAAGGCCAATTCGGTCAGAATCCTGATCGAAATCGATCAGGAATCCTGTCGACCAGAGTGTAAGATCCTGAGCTAATTCGATCAGGATCCTGATCGATTTTGGCTGCATCCTGATCGATTTTGAATGCATTCTGATCGATTTTAAGCCAGAAAATTAAGGATAAGTCCCGAGAAATTAGGGAAAAATCCAAAAAATTAAGGATAAGTCCCAGAAAATTAGGGAAAAATCCAGAAATTAGGGACAAATCCAGAAAATTAAGGATAAGTCCCGGGAAATTAGGGAAAAATCCAGAAAATTAAGGATAAGTCCCGAGAAATTAGGGAAAAATCCAGAAAATTAAGGATAAGTCCCGGGAAATTAGGGAAAAATCCAGAAATTAAAGGAAAAATCCCAGGAAATTAGGGAAAAATCCAGAAATTAAAGAAAAAATCCCAGAAAATTAGGGAAAATCCCGGAAATAAGGGAAAAATTCCTGGAATTAAGATAATTCCTGAATAAAAGGAAGATTCATTGTAAATGTGTAGGTCGCTCCACACTTTACGTAAAAACGAAACCCTGTAAGGGAATAAACAGACTTAACTTCTACGAAACCTAATCGATGTTTCCCAAAAGTTGGGGGGCAAATGATAGGGATAAATAAATTATGATAGAATAATTAAATACTACAAGGTGTGGGCTGCTAGGCCCAATAAAAATATATATGATACTCAGACCGGAAAGGTTAAGCCTGATGGACCAGATCAGGCCTGATGGAATAAAGAAGGCCCAAAAGCCCTGATTATTAATTAATTTCATAATTAATTAATAAGGGAAAAATCAGCTATTGAGAAAAGTCCCGATAAGGATATAAATCCTTATAGATTAGCCTCAAGGCCACCTAAAAGGATAAGGAATCAGTTTCCTACTATCTAGGACTCCAAAGTCCATTCTAATTATGAGACTTGCCCACCAAGTCTCCTATACCAAGTCCAATTCAAGGACTCCCAACATCTATATAAGGGGCCTCACCCCACAGATCATAACTACGTTTTTTGGCTTGATTCTCTAATTCACAGAGATACGTAGGCATCTCGTAAAGGCAGATCGAGCCACGAAACACGAGAGCAGCCATTAAAGGCCTTGAGCTCCCGAATCTTAGTAATAAATACAGCAAATAATAACCTTAGTTTTTTATTCATAACATCTAGCATTTAACCCAATAGTCATGAAAGTAGACATCAATTGGCTTTTCTTTGGATCTGATGGTTTGAAATTTTTCCACAGAAGTTTTTTTTATCAGCTACTTCCATCTTGTCTAAATCAACTTGAACACTGTCAGAGGTTGATATCTTGATAACTTTATCAGAACTTGTTGTTTATGTTGTAGCTTGTTGTTCTTCACTCTGAATAACTTGAGCCTTGTTAGAGGTTATCTTTGATTCTTCAGAAATCTTCCTTCTTTTCAGAGTTTGAACATCTTCATCTTCAGCAAGAGTTATCATCAGTAACTTGAACCATTTTGCACACTGGTTTCATCAGAATTTGAGGAATTTTCATCTCCAGTGGCTTGGTTGGTTCATCAACTTTTCCTTTCCCTTTATCTTTGGGATCAATCTCAATCTGTGATCTAGTCTTGGGCTTTGATGCCTTAGTATTTGACTTTTCCTTGATCATAATGCCTTTTTCCTTAGGCCTTGGAGGTTTCTTTGCAACAGAAGCTTTTGGCTTTAGATTTGTCTTTTCAGCTTTAAATCTAGCTTCTTCCTCCTTGATATTTTCTAAATCCATTCCAGGATTATGCTTCAGAAATAATCTTCTAGCAATTTCCACATTAAATGTTTGAATCTTGGGATCTTTGTAGTAGACAGTAGTTTGCTTTCCCTTGAGCTTCAGAGTTTGCATAAACTTCTGAGAGTCTTGATTTCCACCTTGTATCAGAACATCAGGCTTTGTTATCAGACTTTGCTCATCAGAACTTGATATCAGATTTTGATTATCAGCACTTGCTATCAGATTTTGAGTTTTAGCAGCTTTAGAACTTGTCTTCTTTTGAATAGAAGATTTGCTTGCATCAGTAATTAGTTTCCTAGAAGAAACCTTGCTTCTATGTTCTTTACCTTGAACTTGACCTCTACCCTTGCTAGGGTTTCCCTGGTCATCAACTTCATCATCTTTCTTCTTCAGTACTTGATCATTGGAGCATTTGGACTTAACTATCTTCTCCCCCTTTTTGCATCTTCAGTTAATAAGAGAGAGAGAGAGAGAGAGAGAGAGAGAAGAAGAAGAAGTTCAACTGAAGATTGGAGTTCATCCAATTGAGCTTTTTGAAAGGCTTGATTTTGAAGGACCTCAATAATTTGGCCCTGTTGCTTCTCTTAAACTTTCTCAATTGCTTCAACCTTTTCAGAAATAGGTCTGATAAACCTCTTTTTATCAAGCTTGGTCTCCATATCTAGCTTTTCAGCCTTTTCAAGAAGCTTGTCAACCATTTTTTGAGTAGCATAGTGTAGACCTTGAAGATTTCTGGTAGACAGAGCTGTCACTTTGAGTTGTGTCTTAAAATCAGCATTTGTGAGCAACTCATCAGCTTTACCAATATGGTATGTCAATACCTTGGAACTTGGAATGAAATCAGTTTCATTCTACCTCTTGGTCCACTCCACACCTCTGTGAGTATCTTCCCAAGGAAGAGGAGCAGCTTGCTCAACAAACTTCTCAATTAGTGCCTCCTTTCCTAGAATGGGAGCTGGAGTATCAATAGAAACACTGTCTGTTGAACTTGAGGAAGACTCATTATGTTCTGACAACACTAGAGTATGTGAGGCAACTGGAGATTTTGGAACAACCTCATCTAAATTCTGAGCATCAGAATTTATCTCCAGAATTGGTGTTGTTGGTGTTGTTGGTGTAGATGGTATCTCAGCATGTAAGATTGGAGAGTTGACTTGAGATGGCTGAGCTGCTGTTGTTGGAGCTTCCAGATAAAGAATAGTTGGTATATTTAGATTGTGAACATCTATCTCAGAATTTGTTGCTTTTTCTTCAGCATCAGCTGTTGCTTTTATTGGAGAGACATGGGGTGAGCACAGTATCAGGAACAGTGTCTTTTGGTGCTAGAAGGGATTCAATGATAATTGGCTCTTTGGAGATCAGAGATTCCTGATCTCCTTCCTCAGCTTCAACAGTATCTTCTGATGGAGGCTTAGCCATGTGTCACTTAGCCCTCATTTTCTTCAATCTCCTTGACAGTGAAGGTGTTCCTTTATCATCAGAACTAGCAGTTCTTTTCCTCTTCAAAGTATCAAAACTTTGAGCTTCAGCATTTATCTGATGGGTTGACCCTTCAGCTTCTGTTTTATTCTGAAAAACCACAGTTTCAGCTTCAATAGTCACAGGTTCTGATGCATGAACCTGTGCTTCCTCATCATCTGACTCATCCCTTAGAATCATTTTCCTTCTTTTTGGTGGAGGTTGAGGAACAGACTTTGCCCTCTTAGGCCTGGAAGATGAAGGTCTGATGGTAGGTGCTGATGGTTGTTGTTGTGAAGATTAAGCTGTTGGATGGAAGTAAGTTCTGATGGTAGGTTGAGTTGATTGAGGTTGAGAGGTGTTTGGTTGTGTAGTTGTTGGAGGTGCTGATGGAGGTTGGGTTGGTTGGACATCAGGATATAAGGCAGCATAGGTGGCTTGATCAAAGTTTACTAAAACTTGTTTAACAGATGTAGGAATTTGGAGGAGTCTCAAAACAGGCTTCTTATTATCAGTAGATAATAAGTCAGTAAAGGCTCTCTTAGCAAGTTTAAATGGTTCAATTTACTCACTTTCTAGTTGGGGTGCATCAGAGCAACAAAAACTATAAATAAGCTGACAGAATCTAGCAAAGTAAATTGTATTTCTATCTTCTGTCATCCTATCCCCAATAAATCCTAAAATAGCACTTGTATAATCAAAATGAGTTTGATTAATGAGAGCATACCTGATTTGTTGACTGAGAATTGGGATTACATCAAAGTTTGAACATTTGTTTGCAAAAGTTTTGGTGATGCAGTCAAAGAAGAAACTCCATTCCCTCCTAATGTTGGGTCTCTTCAACTGTCCCCGCTTTGCCAAGGTCTTCTCATAGCCCAGAGTTGCCATTAGCTGTTAAAGAGCTGGCTCCTCAACTATTGAATATGTGCAGTTTTCTGGCAGATGGAGTGCTTGTCGAAGTGTGGCCAGAGTCATCACATGGGCATCCTCCCCTGTTGAAAAGATAATACTTGGGGACCCATGAGCACCACCATCATCATACATGCCACTTTTCCAAAACTCCAGCACTTAAGTTCCAGAGATTGCTTCTGGTTGGGTAAAAGCATACCCAATCTCAGAGTTAGCAAGGAAATCCTGAATGAAGTGTAGTTCTGATGGAGCTTCACCCTTGCTAAAAATAGCCAAGTAGTTGTTGGGAACAAACTTAGCTCCATTGAAAATAATATCGTTTGGTGCCATTTCTGTAAGAAAGAAGAGAGAAAATTGAGTGTGCACAAGGTGTTTGATAAAAGTCCTGTATGAAAAAGCTTCAGA
The DNA here is from genome assembly GCF_009905375.1 of Apium graveolens. Taxonomy (NCBI): domain Eukaryota; kingdom Viridiplantae; phylum Streptophyta; class Magnoliopsida; order Apiales; family Apiaceae; genus Apium; species Apium graveolens. The sequence continues at coordinate 25,987,170 of NC_133653.1, forward strand.
GAATATTAGAGAGAGAGAATAAGAGAGATTAGAGAAAGAAAAGTAGGTAAAAGATTATAAAATCTTTTAACTCCCATATTTATACTCTCCTTTTGACAACTGTTATGATTGAAGCAGAACAGACTTTAGACACCTGGCAGCATATCATTAGTCAAAACATTATTAGTGGGCACGGGTATTAAGCAGTAATAAATGTGCACATGCAGTGTTTCAAGGAAAACATGTTTCCCACTAACTAAATGATTATGAATGTTTTTATCTCACTTAATTGTATTCTGTTAAAATATGACTGTTACAATATTTACCACAAATAAGTCAAGTAAATAAATAATGCCACGTAAGCATCAGAGTTTCCATCAGGATTTAATATCAGAACTTAACTATTATCAAATTTTAACAGTCACCAGAACATGGCTTCTGTACTCAAAAAGTGAATGATTGTATCTGTGATTCTTCATATAAATACTGAATTGTTTCTTCAGAGTTTAATCATCAGAAATTGTCCTCAGAATTTATGCAAATGACACTTAACTGTTTGTCAAAAACAACTTAATTACCACAGTAATTTTCATTATTCATATGGAGTGAGAGTGTGTGCATGTAGCAAAATATCAGATAAAAATTAAAGTCTGATAAACTTCAGTACATCTTAGAAATAAGCCATAACTAAGAAAGGTGCTTAAAATCTGTCATTAATAATGAAGTCTACTATAGAATAAATTTATGCAAGAATCCACCTCAACTATTTGTGCTCATTTTATGCATCTTTTGACATTCTTTTTATAGTGGCTTCTCAGTGTAAGTAAGTCACAACTGCTATCAGGATTTATGTTATTATCAGATTATTTCTCCAGTAATCAGAGAATGTGAAAAGTCACCAAGAAAAAATTATTTGCTTTGCTAATGCATATAACTTAATACCAGCAATGCACTTGGGTCTTCCCTTCCACATATTTACTCTAGATCTCAAAGGAGTACCTGACTTCAATTTTCTTTTCTCTTCTTTTTTTAGATAAGTGAGGCTTATCAAGCATGTGGTTCATCCTTAAGATTTACTGACATCAGAATTTGACAGATAAGAAGCAAGAATCTAGTTTGTGACTAAGTAATAAGATACACAAAGTAAATTTGACTAAGGTTGCTTGTGTTAATGAATTTCCACATAAACAACTAATTCAAACATGGGATTTCTAGTATGTTAAAGACTACTAGGTCAGCTTCTAGCACAGTAATCCTCATTGGATTGAATAGTCACAGAACATTCAAATCACTATCACAGTATATAGATCCATATCAGATAACAATCAACATTTAATGTATTACAATTTAAGCACAGATTACATGAAGATAAGACAATTTGTAAACACTGATCATAAAGTCTGATGCATGAGAACAAAAACTAAGCAGATTTATAGAAAGAACCTGAAACCATTCCAAGTTCATTTACCAGTCTTGTAAAAGTAGCTTCACATAGTGGTTTTGTGAAGATATCTGCTAGTTGTTGATCTGTTGGAACAAAATATAATTCCACTGTACCTTCCATCACATGCTCCCTTATGAAAAGGTACCTTATGTTGATGTGCTTTATCATTGAGTGCTGAACTGGATTACCTGTCATAGCAATAGCACTTTGATTATCACAGTAAATAGGTATTTTAGAAAATTCTAACCCATAATCCAGTAACTGATTCTTCATCTAAAGAATCTGTGCACAACAGCTTCCTGCAGTAATATATTCTGCTTCTACAGTTGATGTGGAAATTGATTTATGTTTCTTGCTAAACCAAGAAACCAATATGCCTCCAAAAAATTGGCAGCTTCCACTAGTGCTTTTCCTGTCTATTTTGCATCCTGCAAAATCTGCATCTGAGTAACCTATTAGCTTAAAATATGATTCTCTAGGATACCATAATCCTAGATCAACTGTACCCGTGAGGTACTTGAAAATTCTATTCACAGCAATTAGATGAGGTTCTCTTGGATCAACCTGAAATCTTGCACAAAGACAGGTAGCATACATGATATCAGGTCTACTTGCAGTTAAATAGAGTAAAGAGCCAATTATACCTCTGTAGTTAGTAATATCTACTGATGAACCAGTATCTTTATCTAACTTGGTTGCAGTGGCCATGGGAGTGGGTGCAGTTGAACAGTCTTGCATTCCAAATTTCTTCAGTAAATTTCTGGTGTACTTGAATTGATTGATAAAAGTACCTTCTTCATTTTGCTTGACTTGAAGTCCCAGAAAATAGCTAAGTTCTCCCATCATACTCATTTGATATCTTGACTGCATTAGCTTTGCAAACCTTTCACATAGTTTGGCATTTATGGAACCAAATATGTTATCATCAACATATATTTGTACCAAAAGTAAGTCTTTTCCATGGTTGATGTAATAACTCGAATTTTTGAGACCTTGTAAAACGTTTAATAAATAGTAACCGTGACGGACGGGAAAAACTTTTGAGCCCACACTATGTAGTACATGAGAAAATGAGTTTCGGAGTTGATATTATGATTATACGTACCAAATGAGTGTATGTAAACGCTATTAGTTTTCGAAGAAAACGAAATTTGAAAAATGACCATATTTACGACTCATCAAAGATTACGGGAATCCATATATAATTACAAGATTGAAACCCTACGGATTTATATCCAAGTATGATAATTCAAAATATAAGGAATAAATGCGAAGGAATTACATCGCGAACCATTTACGAGGAAGTATTACGAAAACGTTTAACCGACCGATAGAGCGCGTAAATGATTAAATAAATGTAACGCACTAAATAACCATGGTAATAAATTAACCATGGTTACTTTATCAAATAGTAAGCTAGATATAGGATGATCAACCAAGGCTAATGGAATAGTAAGCTAAGGAAGCTAAGCAAGTGGCTTAGCTTGTAATCTACCACAAGCTAGTAGATTTGTCCATGGATTTGGAAACAAGAATAAACCTAGGATCCTAAACTAGAGAATATAAAATTAATATAAGATATCACCAACATACTTTCCAAGAAGCAACCAAGGAAGCAAGCATAAAACTCTTTCCCCACTTCTTCATCAAGCCATTCGGCTATTTTCCAAAAACCAAGGAATTCAAAATCAAATCTCCAAGTTCTAGCCATGGATAAATCCTCCCATTAATTCTCAATCTTCCTAACAACCAAAATAAGGTAAGATAATTCTTTGATCTCTTTTTATCAAGGTTTGATGGGTGAAATAAAATCAAGAAAGTTGCTAGTGAATAGTATGAATAGTAACTCTTCTTTGGTTTCTTGATTTCAATGGTGGTTTTAGGTTCCAAAAATCATACCAAGCACTCCCAAGATTCCACCATCCTCAAGAACACATATCAAGCTTTCATGAAAGGTAAAAAATCTTTGACCCAACTTTATTTAAGATTCAAATCCAAGATCCTTTTAGTATGTAGTTATAAACCTAGTTTTAGTAGTGATATTGTTAAGATCTTGATGTTTAGTTAAGTAGATTTAAGGTTGATTGTTGTTGCCTCAAGAACATGATGTTCTTGAGAGGAGTTAGTGTGTTGATGATGATATGGTGATTGTCGGTGGTAGTATAAAGATTTAAGGCGTAAACGAAACTCCGATCATAAACGTAATCTCGTTAAAACAAACAAAACGTAACTTTAAGTTTCTGCAGAAATTTCCAAAGATCTAAACTGTAGTTTCTTGAAAAATAACCCTTTATTATTACATAAAATGTTATAAGGATCGTGTAGGCGCTTGAATCGCTTGATTCCAATTTACGGATCAAAAGTTATGACCGTTTTACTAAAAGTGATTTACGCGACAAAAACTGCTACGAATCACGAACTTTGAAAATATAAAGGATCGACTTAAAAGTGTTCATAAATCATGAAATTTTACAGAAAGTAGCATATTGAGTTTCCTAACTCCATAAAAATTTCAAGTGAAAATAATGATTTTTCAGTTTTATAAAAATATCGGAGCCGAGACCGCGCGATTAGAAACCGTAGAATCCATAAGCGAAGCCGATGGCGAAAATGAAAATGAACTTAAGGTTCTTTGAAAAATGAAGCGACCATGATGTGAATAAGGACTTAAAGGAATAATAAGGATAAAATAAGTTGAGAGGGTACATAATAATTAGCGCATGAGTGCGGGTAGCCGTAAATTAGAACGGGACCTAACGAAGTGAATTATGTTATGATTATAGATTTCCGAGGGGAACCTAGAGCATCCTCCATCTCGAGATACCCAGGCAATTTTACGAACCCAACTCTACTTACTGTTTTGTTGTGAAAGGATTGTTTTATTATCATTGCATAAATACCATATTTTCCATGATATATAGCTATTGAACTTTTGCATAATATAGCGATGTTGTACGATAAGTATATGTATCGTAAAATATTTATTTCCGCTTTAAGCGTGATGTATAATTATAAGACTGAGAGTCGGTCGGGATTTTAAGATGAAAACCCGGAAATCATTCCGGTAATATTAGGACAATCACGATTCCATAAAAGTACGTTTTAAAGGGACTCAACGTCCACTTACGAAACATTAAAATACCTCAAACTTTTATTAAAACGATTTCCCAACGATCATATTCCCTCAACTATATTTTATTATTCGAACAATAAATATTATATACCTATTCCTTTATTATAGGAGAAGTATACTCCAATGATTATTTATTTCAAAATCTGATTAAACATTAAAGATTATTGATTGTGTAGACATAAACTAGTTGAGGAATAGTATTTTAAATATTCTTTTATAAATTCATTCAAGGTTAATTATTTATCGATTATCATTTTGTTATTTATTAAAGGATTTATTATGATTTAAAAATCATGGATCCTTATTTAATATACTTTCTGATTTTCGGAAAATCATTTGAGTAATTTTAGATCGTCGGAGAATATTATCCCGAATTATTTTAAATATGTTGAATATAGTTTCAAAAGAAACTCCCCCTTATATAACAAATATGTGGACAACGGTCAACTCACATCCTTAGTACTTCGTCCGAAAATTCTCGAAAGTACATATATACGTACATATCCAAGTATGCCTATCAACAAGCAATATGCTTGGGGAACAATATAAGTTCCATAAATATGATGGGATTCTTACAAGGACAAGAAGGGGTAGACTCCAGTAATTCGTGGAGTAGGGAGACTACCAATTTACTACCACATGAGAAAGCATTTTATATACTGATGAACATGTGGAGTATGCGTACCTGAGAGGGATGGGCGCAAAATTGTGTCTTGAGAGGGATAGACGCGAAGTGTGTACCTGAGAGGGACGGACACAGAAAAGGACCGAATGCGGCCAGGGTGATAACCAATAATAAAAGGGTATCATCCATATACATGTAGAAAAGGTTACTTTTATCGCAGTACGACTGATCATCGTATGCGGTGGCTCCAACGAATGTCCTATTCTTCCAATTGGAATTGTGATGCAATACCGTAACCCAAGCCTAGGTTCTGGGTTTACTATTAAGGTATTCGCAGGATAATAAAATCTACTAAAGAATTGTTTTTATATAAGAAGGTGTGTGTCACCAAGGAAAAACTAAATTCAAATAAAATATAATTATCATATATGATGTTTTACGTAAGTTATCATACAGTCATTTTCATACTGTACATTATTATGCTTGGCATTATAGCTCACACTTGTTTTCTTAAATTGACACAACACAACAGTAAATCAAGATGCCTACCATGAGAACCACAGCCAGGAAACGGGTAGGAAATGGCCAGTTGTTCCGTAGATTGTTTGGTATCGTACCCTAGGTAGTCCGAATAAGTTGGATTGGTTTTCAGTTGTTTTTAGTTCTGCTTATTTATAAGTATGACTTATGTAAGGTAATAAACAAGAAACGTATGACTTATGAGGGAGGTTGACCCTGTTGATGATGTTATGGTTCCTAAGCGTGACCCTACTTCCGAGCCAGAGGACCCACCCATTGATGACTCAGATGATGACCCTACTGAGGATGTCCCGGAGGAGGAGACCGACCTTCCTGTCCCCATAGCTGATGACGTTGAGATGACCCAGGGAGACGGCATAGGCTAGAGGGATGTAGAGATGTACCCTCACCCGACCATTCGCTCTCCTACCCTACCCCAGGGATTCAGAGCCCTATGCCCTATGCTGATGATGATGATGATGAGGATGGGATATATGTACAGGTCTACGAGGCTTATGACATATCCTCTAGCGACCGAGACTCACCTCTACCACCCCCGGTGACCTTACATGTAGCTGTACACGACTGGATGGTGGCTTAGCTTAACGTTGAGATCACTGCGGCATCTGCTCGCATTATGGAGTTACGCCAGGCACTGACAGCTGAGAGAGCCATCTGACTAGGATACCCAGGGGACTTCAGAGCTGCATCCCCAGCCATAGCCCGCAGAGAGATTGATGGGATCGAGCTCCGTACCCAGGTTCAGATGAGGATGACAGCGATTGGAGGATACATCCCAGTAGTTGATGTAGAGCTGATGTTGGTAGGAGCGATAAGGAGGGTGCGTGACCTCACGCGCAGTGACAGTGACTGAGAGACTAGTGACTAGATATGGACCTTGAAGAAGGCTGGGTGACTTATCACCAATTTTGATAGGATAGCTAGTAATAGATAGCGTTCCTAGCCCTTCAGGGTATACGGCTTATGTATTTACATTTCAGTATTTAGGATAAGTAATAATGTATTATAACCAGGCATGTATGAACTCAGCTAGTTGTTTTGTCCCCCAGATACAAATGGGAGACCTTATGAAATATATATATCTGACAGTTATTAAGAAATTGATATCCATATTATTGCACTTTATAAAAACATGCTAGATAATAAATGACATGCTTACACATGGATAATTAATTTAACTGTAATAATTATAACTATGTTGACAAATCTTCATTATCAGAACAATGCCACCCCATAGAAGAGGAACCAGGGCACAGCCCGCAGAATCGGTTAACCAACAACGGAATTAACCTGACCCTGTAGTAAATGAAAAAAGTGAAGAGTACCTAGACTATAACGAATATGATGAGGAAGAATATGTAGAAGAAGAGGCTGAGGATACCCATCAGGGAGGGAACCCCATGAATGAATTTATGGAATTGTTAAGAGCAAATCTGAACCAACAGCCTATTCCACCACAGCCACATGTTGTCCAACAGACTGCAGCCACTGCCTTTAGGGCCTTCAAATCTCTCAATCCCCCAGAGTTTCTAGGATCTTCCGACCAAGTTGAAGCACGGGCCTGGCTCAAAGAGATAGAAAAGTCCTTCGAGATAATATGTGTAGAGGAACGACACAAGACTATTTTCGCTTCTTACATGCTGAAAGGAGAAGCTAACTACTGGTGGGAGTCCAAACGAAACCTAGAGACTGATGTTGTGATCCCATGGGATAGATTTACCCGATTGTTCTTAGACAAGTATTTCCCTAGGTTTATGGAGACCCAGATGGAGATTAAGTTTCTGGAGTTAAAACAGGATAAGATGACTAAGGCAGAATATGAGGCCAAGTTTACTAAGTTGTCGAGATTTGTGCCTGAGTTCGTGAATACCGAAGATAAGAAAGCGTGAAGGTTTCATCTTGGTCTGAAACAGTGGATCCAAAACTGAGTGGCGGTGTTAGAGCTGACAGACTATGCCACCTTAGTGCAGAAAGCCTCGATTGTTGAAGCTGGTAGTGAGCAGAGTGTAAGGAAAAGGAAAATAGGAAGAGGAAGATAGGAAGCCAAGGAATAGGAACCGGGAACAGGAGCCTTCCAAGCAGGTTCGTCAGGGGAGTGGTGTCCCAACCTGCACGAGGCCCCGAATTCAGAAAAGCCCCAAGTGAAAGTGTTGGCCAGGGCGGCGGATAATCTAGGGAAACATTTCATAGCCAACCCCATGCCCCAATATCGGAGTGTCAAACCTGTAAAAGGAGGCACCTTGGAGTGTGTAGCTAGGCAAGAGCCCCTTTGAAATGCTATAGGTGTGGTCAAACCAGACACCTTGCCAACAACTGCAACCAACCCTGCGTAACATGTTTCCAATGTGGGAAAGTAGGACACATGAGGAAGGATTACCCGACACTGAAGACCCCAGCCTCAGGGATGAGCAGAGCTACATCCAACCGACCCCCAGCTGCTAGGACCTTCAACATGACTGTTCAAGATGCTTTCTGAAACACTAACGTGATAACAGGTACCCTTTTGTTAAATTTTGAGCATGTAAATGTCCTATTTGATTTTGGAGCAGCCAAGTCATTTATATCTCAAGATGTTGCTAAAAAGTTAAAACTTAATGCCATACCCTTACGTGAGGTATTACAAGTTGAAATAGCAAACAAAGAAATAATTCATGTGAATCAAGTACACCCTAAGTGCAAGTTGAAATTAGAAGGGAAGGTCTTCGAGGTTGACCTAATCCCATTTGCGTTAGGAGAATTTGATGTAATCTTAGGAATGGAATGGTTATGCAGTAATGGAGCATAAATAGATTGTGAACGAAAGAGAGTAAAGATACGAGTGCAAAATGAAAAAGAAGTAGTGTTTAAAGGTCAACGACAGAACTAGAAATTTCTGACCATGCTACAAGCAAAAAGATTGTTAAGGAAAGGTAACGAGGCCTATTTGGCTTATGTGGTAGATACCAAGAAGGAAGTCCCTATTATACAGGACATAACCATAGTGAACGAATTCGAGGATGTGTTTCCAGAGAACTTACCAGGGTTGCCACCTGACAGGGAAATAGAATTCGCTATAGAATTAGCACCAAGAACGGCACCAGTATCCAAGGCCCCATATAGACTAGCCCTAGTTGAGATGAAGGAATTAGCTTCTCAACTGCAAGATAATGGAATGATAAGACCCAGTGTGTCGCCATTGGGAGCGCCAGTACTGTTCGTTAAGAAAAAGGATGGCAGTATAAGATTATGCATAGACTATCGAGAATTGAATAAGCTGACTATTAAAAATAGGTACCCTCTTGTAATAACCCCAATTTTTGGAATTTTTGAAACCCTTATGAATAGTGTTTTGCTGATTATGCTGAATAAGAAAACTTTTCATGCCATACTATATAGGGGTTCTTTTATTGATCTTCTGAGATATTATTAGTACTCTACGTGGTATATAAGTGTATGTAAAGATCGTCAAAATCCAAATCCGAACACTTTGATTTTTCCCAAAAATCCACCAGATACCGAAAGAATTGAGTATAAGGTAACAGGATAAAAAGGATTTAAATTCAAGGATTATAAGAGAGGATCATAAAAGGAATATAATGTATTGAGAAAGGTTAAATGAACCCAAGTAATAAGATCCTGGGTATGATCCCTCAAACGAGAAACGAGAACGAAAGTTAAGCGAACCGTATAACAGATTAGCGGTCATTAGGCAAGCAATTAGGAGTTAATCAAGGGGTTAGTGGATGATGATGTCATCACACCAACAAGAGGAAGACAAGTGTAACAAGATGACATAAGAAAGGTGACATAAGCATGACAAAAAGGAAGTGTGTTGTTGGTTGATTCTTGGCCATGCAAAAGTTACCATGGTAAAAAGTAATTAACAAACAAAACAACATCAACCAAGCCAAAACAAAATCATAACACAAAAATAAAAGTTGACTTCTCTTTTTCAAGAACAAAATCTCTCGGCCTTTCTTCTTAAACCAAGGAAGAGATTTTCAAAACCCTAGCTACACACCTTCAAAAATTAAGAGGTTTGTTTCTTTAGCTTCCATAATTCATAACTTAGATGAGCCATAAGTTTAAGCTCAAGATTCCATGTTTAACATAGCTAATCAATTCATCAAAGTTCTTGGTGAATAGTGTTTTCAAGAAACTAACCTTGTGTTTTCTTATGTTTTCTTCAAGATCCAAGCTTAGTAAAGATAGCTAGTGGTTATTTAAGGCTTCCTAATTGATTCTCCACTCTCCAAGGAAGGTATAACCCCTCTAAAACCTAACTTTACTTTGAGTATTAGGTTTGGTTTTGTTTGTTATGGTTCATGAGAAGCATGATTCTTGTAGACTTAGAGTATGGTTGGTTTTGTAATTAGTTGGAGTTGTAAATCTTGGATTATTGGTTAATGAACTTAAGTATAGTTTTAGTTCATGTTTGAGAATAATATAAATTAGAGAACTTGAGGTGTTGGGGCTGTTGTAGTATGGTATGAATGGAATTTGGTTGTATGGATGAATTGTGGTTGATTTGTGGATGATTTGGAGTAGGATAAAAATTGGTAATCGCGTAAACATAGCCGTCGTAATGTCCGATTTACTTTAGACTGTTTTTGTTCTTAACATTAGGACCCGTGAACTCACTGTTAGGTTTTGACTATTACCTTGATTAGATAGTTCATGTTACGAGCTTCGTTTTGATATGTGGTTCGTTTGAATCCGATATACGGTTTAGGAGAAACGACCATTTTAAGTAACGGCGTTTCGCGAACGAACCATTACCACTCGCCTTACTTTGAAACATAGGTTAAAGACCTTAAAGGACTAATTGGAGAATAAAACATTTATGTGAAGTGTATTATGCAGTTGGTAAGGTACTCGCGAAAGAATCGCCTTAAAACCCTTAATGGTTAATTTATTAAAAATGGTGGAGTCGAGGGTACTCGAGCGACTTAAGTGAATCGTTAAGCGCAAAAGCGAACGTTAGAGTCTAACTGGTTAAAGTATAGATTCATAAGCGACTTTGGTTTAATTCCAACTCATATGTTGTTTATAGGTTACCAGACTCGTCCCAAGCCATTTATCACCCCCAGTCGCTCAGGCAAGTTTTCTACCCGTTATACTGTTGTTGTGATGTATATATGTATATGCATTATCTTGTGATAAGTGCATGAATGTTATTAGCAAATCTTGCGAAATATTGGAGCATGCTGATATGGTATATATTCATGTCTATTTCGTAATCTTGATATCTAATTGTTGATTTAATTGCTTATAAGTTGCATAATACCTATGCTAGAGATAAGCAGTAGTTGCGTATACCCTTAGTATAGGAGACCCAAAGGTGAACATATTTCTAAACCGGGAGTCGATGTTCCCGAGTGTAATATATATATATATAGTTTTCAAAACTATTAATCGAATAAGGTTTATTCGATAATTTTATTTTATTTAATGAATGTTATTTTGAATATTCATTCGAGGACTTATGACTCCGTTTAGTTTAATTAATGAATATTATTTTGAATATTCATTCAAGGGCTTATAACTCCGTTTATTCATATTAATGAATATTATTTTGAATATTCATTCGAGGACATATGACTCCGTTTATTTTATTTAATGAATATTATTTTTGAATATTCATTCGAGGACTTATGACTCCGCTTATTTACTAAATAATATTCTTTATTTTATTAAAGAATAATATTTCGATAATCAAACTTATTTTCGATTATTCAAATAAAGATCATACTTTCATATAAGTATATCTTTGGTTATTGTATTCATTTCAAGTATGAGTTTTAAAACTCCTACCTCGATTATTTTTATAAGGATCATCCTTATGGGAATATTATTTAAATCATAATATTTAGATACTTTCTAACATATCGGGACTGATTTATTTTATTAAATCAGCGTTACTCTAAACATTCTTTAAAATGTTTTCGAGTCTTCAAAATGATTTTAAAAGTTAGGTCGGATCCCAAAACTCATTTTTATATTTAAGATCCTCCTTTCGAAGGGGATTTAAATACTCGCTCAAAACCTGAGGGATCCGGCTCTGTGGTGTGTTTTATATTCGCAACAAGGTTTCTGTTTTGATAAAAGAGTTTTTGATTACTTACCCAACACTCGGGAAGTAAAATTCTTAGAACAAGTTAATCCATTAACAGGCACCGTGTAACACCCCCAAATCCGGGATCGGGGATCCGGGTTGTCACGAGTTCCATTTCCCTTAATAACACCCAATCTTAATAAATAATCAACTACTCTGTACTGTGACCCCACAATAAATACACACACCACAAGTTATAGTCTCAGAGATGAATATCCAAAAATAATCACAAGTCATTTTATTCCAAAATTATATGTTATTACACCTTAAAAGGGTTTCTGAATAAATTTACATTTCTTTGCCATTATTACAATTCATAATTATACATAATCTGGTACATCAAAAGTTGAAAGCCTAGCCTATTGGTAGCTCCTACCTCAGCTACGGCGGCATCAACGCTTCCAGAAAACTGCGGAACGTTTCCTAACCGCTTGCGAATTGGAAGCTTGGTCTTGTTCATCTTTTCTATCTGTTGTTGTGTGATGAAAGAAGAAAGCAAGGGTGAGCAGCAAGCCCACCAAAATAATATGTATAATGATTTACAATATGTGAGCCTTCTCATAGTACTCATGAAAGTCTTGGTCAATAGAAATGAACCAAGTTTGATATCTTAATGCGATGAAGTCACAAAATATTCAGTATATATACATATATACTTTTCAAAATATTGGAAGTCCTCTTCCATGCATAATATACACAGAGTTCCAGTTTATAACTGTATAAAAATAAATATCGTTGTAAGGTGATCTCATATATCTAACCTTGTCTCAACGTTTTCTGAAAATCTTTGATATGCATAAGATAATCATTTACTAGATATAAGTTTAAAAGATGAAGTTACAAGATACTCCAATATACTTATATCTTTTCCAAATACTACTTGAACTACCACCGTTCAAGTTATAATGAGCTTTCAAAAGTTCATCACATAGATGAGACTACAAGACAAGATTTGAATAGATTCAATCTTTGAATATCATTATAAATAATGAAGTTACGAGATACTTCATTACGTCCCGATATATATATACACCCATATATATACATACGTTTCCTGAAAACCTCTGTCATGTAACGTATGAACAGAATTGCAATATCCAATAAATTTGGAAAGGAAAAAATTTGGCATAAACCTGATATCTTGCTGATCAGGCAAAGATACCAATAAGTAACCTTTTCTACTAGTATATGGATGAATTCCCCACTGGTCATCACCCTGGTCGCAATAGGACCTTATGCTGGACTGCCACACAGCCACTTACGTATTTGATGGACTCCCACTGAGCCACTTACACTATCATGGACGCCCGCTGAGCCCATGTTGCTTATGCCGACTCGATAGATGGACTTACTTCCCGAACGTTGGGTAAGTAATCAATTCATTTACCAAAACTGCAACCTTGTGCGAATATAAAATACACCACAGAGCCGGATCCCTCTAGTTTTGAGCGAGTATTTAAATCCCCTTTTAAAAAGGAAGATCATAAATATATAAAAAAAATAAGTTTTGGGATCCGCTCTAACTTTTGAAAATCATTTTAAGGACTCGAAAACACTTTAAAGAGTGTTTGGAGTAATGTTGATTTAATAAAGTAAATCAGTCCCAATATATTAGAAAATATCTGAATATTATCATTTAAATAATATTCCCATAAAGAATAATTGAGGTAGAAGTTGGAAAACTTATACTTGAAATGAATAGTAAATAATTAAAGATATCCTTATACGAAAGTAATATCTTTGTTTGAATAATCAAAAGTAAGTTTGATTATCAAACATTATTCTTTAATAAAATAAAGAATATTATTAAATAATTAGCGGAGTCATAATACCTCGAATGAATATTATAAATAATATTCATTAACTAAAATAAAGGAGTCATACATCCTCAAATGAATATCCAATTAATAATCATTAAATAATATAAACTGAGTCATAAGCCCTCGAATGAATGTTCGAAATAATATTCAATTAATACAATAAAAGGAGTCATGAGTCCTCGGATGAATATTCAAAATAATATTCAATAAATAAAATAAAGTTAAAATTATC